>NC_053389.1:630242269-630542269 GCF_905171765.1 Bufo bufo
TCCCAAACAGAATATCTTACATTGAAGCTAGTGATAGTGTCATTCAGAAAAATCTAAGACACACGCTAGCGTGCTGATAGAAATCTGATTCTGTGATTAAACCTATACCTGTCACACAGCGCAAAAAAAAACAGGCCTCACATCTCTATTTAACCAAATCTCTACTGTTTTAGCTGCTCAAATTATTTGTAGTGACCGTAAAAGCACACTTTTTTTTCTGGGTTGAAAAACCATTCCCAAATTTGCCATTCTCAAAATAACTAGTTTCTGGTATTTGAGGCCTACTTGAAATCTATCCCAAAAAGAATATCTTACATTGAAGCTAGTGATAGTGTCATTCAGAAAAACCTAAGACACACGCTAACGTGCTGATAGAAATCTGATTCTGTGATTAAACCTATACCTGTCACATAGCGCAAAAAAAAAACAGGCCTCACATCTCTATTTAACCAAATCTCTACTGTTTTAGCTGATCAAGTTATTTGTAGTGACCGTAAAAGCACACTTTTTTTTCTGGGTTGAAAAACCATTCCCAAATTTGCCATTCTCAAAATAACTAGTTTCTGGTATTTGAGGCCTACTTGAAATCTATCCCAAACAGAATATCTTACATTGAAGCTAGTGATAGTGTCATTCAGAAAAACCTAAGACACACGCTAGCGTGCTGATAGAAATCTGATTCTGTGATTAAACCTATACCTGTCACACAGCGCAAAAAAAAACAGGCCTCACATCTCTATTTAACCAAATCTGTACTGTTTTAGCTGGTCAAGTTATTTGTAGTGACCGTAAAAGCACACTTTTTTTTCTGGGTTGAAAAACCATTCCCAAATTTGCCATTCTCAAAATAACTCGTTTCTGGTTTTTGAGGCCTACTTGAAATCTATCCCAAAAAGAATATCTTACATTGAAGCTAGTGATAGTGTCATTCAGAAAAACCTAAGACACACGCTAGCGTGCTGATAGAAATCTGATTCTGTGATTAAACCTATACCTGTCACACAGCGCAAAAAAAAACAGGCCTCACATCTCTATTTAACCAAATCTCTACTGTTTTAGCTGCTCAAGTTATTTGTAGTGACCGTAAAAGCACAAATTTTTTTCTGGGTTGAAAAACCATTCCCAAATTTGCCATTCTCAAAATAACTAGTTTCTGGTATTTGAGGCCTACTTGAAATCTATCCCAAAAAGAATATCTTACATTGAAGCTAGTGATAGTGTCATTCAGAAAAACCTAAGACACACACTAGCGTGCTGATAGAAATCTGATTCTGTGATTAAACCTATACCTGTCACACAGCGCAAAAAAGAACAGGCCTCACATCTCTATTTAACCAAATCTCTACTGTTTTAGCTGGTCAAGTTATTTGTAGTGACCGTAAAAGCGCACTTTTTTTCTGGGTTAAAAAAACATTCCCAAATTTGCCATTCTCAAAATAACTAGTTTCTGGTATTTGAGGCCTACTTGAAATCTATCCCAAACAGAATATCTTACATTGAAGCTAGTGATAGTGTCATTCAGAAAAACCTAAGACACACGCTAGCGTGCTGATAGAAATCTGATTCTGTGATTAAACCTATACCTGTCACACAGCGCAAAAAAAAACAGGCCTCACATCTCTATTTAACCAAATCTCTACTGTTTTAGCTGGTCAAGTTATTTGTAGTGACCGTAAAAGCACACTTTTTTTTCTGGGTTGAAAAACCATTCCCAAATTTGCCATTCTCAAAATAACTAGTTTCTGGTATTTGAGGCCTACTTGAAATCTATCCCAAACAGAATATCTTACATTGAAGCTAGTGATAGTGTCATTCAGAAAAACCTAAGACACACGCTAGCGTGCTGATAGAAATCTGATTCTGTGATTAAACCTATACCTGTCACACAGCGCAAAAAAAAACAGGCCTCACATCTCTATTTAACCAAATCTCTACTGTTTTAGCTGGTCAAGTTATTTGTAGTGACCGTAAAAGCTCACTTTTTTTTCTGGGTTGAAAAACCATTCCCAAATTTGCCATTCTCAAAATAACTAGTTTCTGGTATTTGAGGCCTACTTGAAATCTATCCCAAAAAGAATATCTTACATTGAAGCTAGTGATAGTGTCATTCAGAAAAACCTTAGACACACGCTAGCGTGCTGATAGAAATCTGATTCTGTGATTAAACCTATACCTGTCACACAGCGCAAAAAAAAACAGGCCTCACATCTCTATTTAACCAAATCTGTACTGTTTTAGCTGGTCAAGTTATTTGTAGTGACCGTAAAAGCACACTTTTTTTTCTGTGTTGAAAAACCATTCCCAAATTTGCCATTCTCAAAATAACTAGTTTCTGGTATTTGAGGCCTACTTGAAATCTATCCCAAAAAGAATATCTTACATTGAAGCTAGTGATAGTGTCATTCAGAAAAACCTAAGACACACGCTAGCGTGCTGATAGAAATCTGATTCTGTGATTAAACCTATACCTGTCACACAGCGCAAAAAAGAACAGGCCTCACATCTCTATTTAACCAAATCTCTACTGTTTTAGCTGGTCAAGTTATTTGTAGTGACCGTAAAAGCGCACATTTTTTTCTGGGTTGAAAAACCATTCCCAAATTTGCCATTCTCAAAATAACTAGTTTCTGGTATTTGAGGCCTACTTGAAATCTATCCCAAACAGAATATCTTACATTGAAGGTAGTGATAGTGTCATTCAGAAAAACCTAAGACACACGCTAGCGTGCTGATAGAAATCTGATTCTGTGATTAAACCTATACCTGTCACACAGCGCAAAAAAAAACAGGCCTCACATCTCTATTTAACCAAATCTCTACTGTTTTAGCTGGTCAAGTTATTTGTAGTGACCGTAAAAGCACACTTTTTTTTCTGGGTTGAAAAACCATTCCCAAATTTGCCATTCTCAAAATAACTAGTTTCTGGTATTTGAGGCCTACTTGAAATCTATCCCAAAAAGAATATCTTACATTGAAGCTAGTGATAGTGTCATTCAGAAAAACCTAAGACACACGCTAGCGTGCTGATAGAAATCTGATTCTGTGATTAAACCTATACCTGTCACACAGCGCAAAAAAAAACAGGCCTCACATCTCTATTTAACCAAATCTCTACTGTTTTAGCTGGTCAAGTTATTTGTAGTGACCGTAAAAGCACACTTTTTTTTCTGGGTTGAAAAACCATTCCCAAATTTGCCATTCTCAAAATAACTAGTTTCTGGTATTTGAGGCCTACTTGAAATCTATCCCAAACAGAATATCTTACATTGAAGCTAGTGATAGTGTCATTCAGAAAAACCTAAGACACACGCTAGCGTGCTGATAGAAATCAGATTCTGTGATTAAACCTATACCTGTCACACAGCGCAAAAAAAAACAGGCCTCACATCTCTATTTAACCAAATCTGTACTGTTTTAGCTGGTCAAGTTATTTGTAGTGACCGTAAAAGCACACTTTTTTTTCTGTGTTGAAAAACCATTCCCAAATTTGCCATTCTCAAAATAACTAGTTTCTGGTATTTGAGGCCTACTTGAAATCTATCCCAAAAAGAATATCTTACATTGAAGCTAGTGATAGTGTCATTCAGAAAAACCTAAGACACACGCTAGCGTGCTGATAGAAATCTGATTCTGTGATTAAACCTATACCTGTCACACAGCGCAAAAAAAAACAGGCCTCACATCTCTATTTAACCAAATCTGTACTGTTTTAGCTGGTCAAGTTATTTGTAGTGACCGTAAAAGCACACTTTTTTTTCTGGGTTGAAAAACCATTCCCAAATTTGCCATTCTCAAAATAACTCGTTTCTGGTTTTTGAGGCCTACTTGAAATCTATCCCAAAAAGAATATCTTACATTGAAGCTAGTGATAGTGTCATTCAGAAAAACCTAAGACACACGCTAGCGTGCTGATAGAAATCTGATTCTGTGATTAAACCTATACCTGTCACACAGCGCAAAAAAAAACAGGCCTCACATCTCTATTTAACCAAATCTCTACTGTTTTAGCTGCTCAAGTTATTTGTAGTGACCGTAAAAGCACAAATTTTTTTCTGGGTTGAAAAACCATTCCCAAATTTGCCATTCTCAAAATAACTAGTTTCTGGTATTTGAGGCCTACTTGAAATCTATCCCAAAAAGAATATCTTACATTGAAGCTAGTGATAGTGTCATTCAGAAAAACCTAAGACACACACTAGCGTGCTGATAGAAATCTGATTCTGTGATTAAACCTATACCTGTCACACAGCGCAAAAAAGAACAGGCCTCACATCTCTATTTAACCAAATCTCTACTGTTTTAGCTGGTCAAGTTATTTGTAGTGACCGTAAAAGCGCACATTTTTTTCTGGGTTAAAAAAACATTCCCAAATTTGCCATTCTCAAAATAACTAGTTTCTGGTATTTGAGGCCTACTTGAAATCTATCCCAAACAGAATATCTTACATTGAAGCTAGTGATAGTGTCATTCAGAAAAACCTAAGACACACGCTAGCGTGCTGATAGAAATCTGATTCTGTGATTAAACCTATACCTGTCACACAGCGCAAAAAAAAACAGGCCTCACATCTCTATTTAACCAAATCTCTACTGTTTTAGCTGGTCAAGTTATTTGTAGTGACCGTAAAAGCACACTTTTTTTTCTGGGTTGAAAAACCATTCCCAAATTTGCCATTCTCAAAATAACTAGTTTCTGGTATTTGAGGCCTACTTGAAATCTATCCCAAACAGAATATCTTACATTGAAGCTAGTGATAGTGTCATTCAGAAAAACCTAAGACACACGCTAGCGTGCTGATAGAAATCTGATTCTGTGATTAAACCTATACCTGTCACACAGCGCAAAAAAAAACAGGCCTCACATCTCTATTTAACCAAATCTCTACTGTTTTAGCTGGTCAAGTTATTTGTAGTGACCGTAAAAGCTCACTTTTTTTTCTGGGTTGAAAAACCATTCCCAAATTTGCCATTCTCAAAATAACTAGTTTCTGGTATTTGAGGCCTACTTGAAATCTATCCCAAAAAGAATATCTTACATTGAAGCTAGTGATAGTGTCATTCAGAAAAACCTTAGACACACGCTAGCGTGCTGATAGAAATCTGATTCTGTGATTAAACCTATACCTGTCACACAGCGCAAAAAAAAACAGGCCTCACATCTCTATTTAACCAAATCTGTACTGTTTTAGCTGGTCAAGTTATTTGTAGTGACCGTAAAAGCACACTTTTTTTTCTGTGTTGAAAAACCATTCCCAAATTTGCCATTCTCAAAATAACTAGTTTCTGGTATTTGAGGCCTACTTGAAATCTATCCCAAAAAGAATATCTTACATTGAAGCTAGTGATAGTGTCATTCAGAAAAACCTAAGACACACGCTAGCGTGCTGATAGAAATCTGATTCTGTGATTAAACCTATACCTGTCACACAGCGCAAAAAAGAACAGGCCTCACATCTCTATTTAACCAAATCTCTACTGTTTTAGCTGGTCAAGTTATTTGTAGTGACCGTAAAAGCGCACATTTTTTTCTGGGTTGAAAAACCATTCCCAAATTTGCCATTCTCAAAATAACTAGTTTCTGGTATTTGAGGCCTACTTGAAATCTATCCCAAACAGAATATCTTACATTGAAGGTAGTGATAGTGTCATTCAGAAAAACCTAAGACACACGCTAGCGTGCTGATAGAAATCTGATTCTGTGATTAAACCTATACCTGTCACACAGCGCAAAAAAAAACAGGCCTCACATCTCTATTTAACCAAATCTCTACTGTTTTAGCTGGTCAAGTTATTTGTAGTGACCGTAAAAGCACACTTTTTTTTCTGGGTTGAAAAACCATTCCCAAATTTGCCATTCTCAAAATAACTAGTTTCTGGTATTTGAGGCCTACTTGAAATCTATCCCAAAAAGAATATCTTACATTGAAGCTAGTGATAGTGTCATTCAGAAAAACCTAAGACACACGCTAGCGTGCTGATAGAAATCAGATTCTGTGATTAAACCTATACCTGTCACACAGCGCAAAAAAAAACAGGCCTCACATCTCTATTTAACCAAATCTCTACTGTTTTAGCTGGTCAAGTTATTTGTAGTGACCGTAAAAGCACACTTTTTTTTCTGTGTTGAAAAACCATTCCCCACTTTGCCATTCTCAAAATAACTAGTTTCTGGTATTTGAGGCCTACTTGAAATCTATCCCAAAAAGAATATCTTACATTGAAGCTAGTGATAGTGTCATTCAGAAAAACCTAAGACACACGCTAGCGTGCTGATAGAAATCTGATTCTGTGATTAAACCTATACCTGTCACACAGCGCAAAAAAAAACAGGCCTCACATCTCTATTTAACCAAATCTCTACTGTTTTAGCTGCTCAAGTTATTTGTAGTGACCGTAAAAGCACACTTTTTTTTCTGGGTTGAAAAACCATTCCCAAATTTGCCATTCTCAAAATAACTAGTTTCTGGTATTTGAGGCCTACTTGAAATCTATTCCAAAAAGAATATCTTACATTGAAGCTAGTGATAGTGTCATTCAGAAAAACCTAAGACACACGCTAGCGTGCTGATAGAAATCTGATTCTGTGATTAAACCTATACCTGTCACACAGCGCAAAAAAAAACAGGCCTCACATCTCTATTTAACCAAATCTCTACTGTTTTAGCTGGTCAAGTTATTTGTAGTGACCGTAAAAGCGCACTTTTTTTTCTGGGTTGAAAAACCATTCCCAAATTTGCCATTCTCAAAATAACTAGTTTCTGGTATTCGAGGCCTACTTGAAATCTATCCCAAACAGAATATCTTACATTGAAGCTAGTGATAGTGTCATTCAGAAAAACCTAAGACACACGCTAGCGTGCTGATAGAAATCTGATTCTGTGATTAAACCTATACCTGTCACACAGCGCAAAAAAAAACAGGCCTCACATCTCTATTTAACCAAATCTCTACTGTTTTAGCTGGTCAAGTTATTTGTAGTGACCGTAAAAGCACACTTTTTTTTCTGGGTTGAAAAACCATTCCCAACTTTGCCATTCTCAAAATAACTAGTTTCTGGTATTTGAGGCCTACTTGAAATCTATCCCAAAAAGAATATCTTACATTGAAGCTAGTGATAGTGTCATTCAGAAAAACCTAAGACACACGCTAGCGTGCTGATAGAAATCTGATTCTGTGATTAAACCTATACCTGTCACACAGCGCAAAAAAAAACAGGCCTCACATCTCTATTTAACCAAATCTCTACTGTTTTAGCTGGTCAAGTTATTTGTAGTGACCGTAAAAGCACACTTTTTTTCTGGGTTGAAAAACCATTCCCAAATTTGCCATTCTCAAAATAACTAGTTTCTGGTATTTGAGGCCTACTTGAAATCTATCCCAAACAGAATATCTTACATTGAAGCTAGTGATAGTGTCATTCAGAAAAACCTAAGACACACGCTAGCGTGCTGATAGAAATCTGATTCTGTGATTAAACCTATACCTGTCACACAGCGCAAAAAAAAACAGACCTCACATCTCTATTTAACCAAATCTGTACTGTTTTAGCTGGTCAAGTTATTTGTAGTGACCGTAAAAGCACACTTTTTTTTCTGTGTTGAAAAACCATTCCCAAATTTGCCATTCTCAAAATAACTAGTTTCTGGTATTTGAGGCCTACTTGAAATCTATCCCAAAAAGAATATCTTACATTGAAGCTAGTGATAGTGTCATTCAGAAAAACCTAAGACACACGCTAGCGTGCTGATAGAAATCTGATTCTGTGATTAAACCTATACCTGTCACACAGCGCAAAAAAAAACAGGCCTCACATCTATTTAACCAAATCTCTACTGTTTTAGCTGCTCAAGTTATTTGTAGTGACCGTAAAAGCACACTTTTTTTTCTGGGTTGAAAAACCATTCCCAAATTTGCCATTCTCAAAATTGTGGTGAACGGGAACAATGAGGAAAACATCTAATAAGGGACGCGGACGTGGACATGGTCGTGGTGGTGTTAGTGGACCCTCTGGTGCTGGGAGAGGACATGGCCGTTCTGCCACAGCCACACGTCCTAGTGAACCAACTACCTCAGGTCCCAGTAGCCAGCAGAATTTACAGCGATATTTGGTGGGGCCCAATGCCGTTCTAAGGATGGTAAGGCCTGAGCAGGTGCAGGCATTAGTCATTTGGGTGGCCGACAGTGGATCCAGCACGTTCACATTATCTCCCACCCAGTCTTCTGCAGAAAGCGCACAGATGGCGCATGAAAACCAAGCCCATCGGTCTGTCACATCACCCCCATGCATATCAGGGAAACTGTCTGAGCCTCAAGTTATGCAGCAGTCTCTTATGCTGTTTGAAGACTCTGCTGCCAGGGTTTCCCAATGGCATCCACCTAGCCCTTCCCCAGGGGTGGAAGAGATAGAATGCACTAACGCACAACCACTTATTTTTCCTGATGATGAGGACATGGGAATACCACCTCAGCACGTCTCTGATGATGACGAAACACAGGTGCCAACTGCTGCGTCTTTCTGCAGTGTGCAGACTGAACAGGAGGTCAGGGATCAAGACTGGGTGGAAGACGATGCAGGGGACGATGAGGTCCTAGACCCCACATGGAATGAAGGTCGTGCCACTGACTTTCACAGTTCGGAGGAAGAGGCAGTGGTGAGACCGAGCCAACAGCGTAGCAAAAGAGGGAGCAGTGGGCAAAATCAGAACACCCGCCGCCAAGAGACTCCGCCTGCTACTGACCGCCGCCATCTGGGACCGAGCACACCAAAGGCAGCTTCAAGGAGTTCCCTGGCATGGCACTTCTTCAAACAATGTGCTGACGACAAGACCCGAGTGGTTTGCACGCTGTGCCATCAGAGCCTGAAGCGAGGCATTAACGTTCTGAACCTTAGCACAACCTGCATGACCAGGCACCTGCATGCAAAGCATGAACTGCAGTGGAGTAAACACCTTAAAAACAAAGAAGTCACTCAGGCTCCCCCTGCTACCTCTTCTGCTGCTGCTGCCTCGGCCTCTTCTGCTGCTGCCTCCGCCTCGGCCTCTTCCTCCGCCTCTGGAGGAACGTTGGCACCTGCCGCCCAGCAAACATGGGATGTACCACCAACACCACCACCTGCATCACCAAGCATCTCAACCATGTCACACGGCAGCGTTCAGCACTCCATCTCACAAACATTTGAGAGAAAGCGTAAATTCCCACCTAGCCACCCTCGATCCCTGGCCCTGAATGCCAGCATTTCTAAACTACTGGCCTATGAAATGCTGCCATTTAGGCTGGTGGACACACACAGCTTCAAACAGCTCATGTCACTTGCTGTCCCACAGTATGTTGTTCCCAGCCGCCACTACTTCTCCAAGAGAGCCGTGCCTTCCCTGCACAAACAAGTGTCCGATAAAATCAAGTGTGCACTGCGCAACGCCATCTGTGGCAAGGTCCACCTAACCACAGATACGTCGACCAGTAAGCACGGCCAGGGACGCTATATCTCCCTAACTGCACACTGGGTAAATGTAGTGGCGGCTGGGCCCCAGGCGGAGAGCTGTTTGGCGCACGTCCTTCCGCCGCCAAGGATCGCAGGGCAACATTCTTTGCATCCTGTCTCCTCCTCCTCCTACTCAGCTTCCTCCTCCTCTTCTTCCACCTGCTCATCCAGTCAGCCACACACCTTCACCACCAACTTCAGCACAGCACGGGGTAAACATCAGCAGGCCATTCTGAAACTCATATGTTTGGGGGAAAGGCCCCACACCGCACAGGAGTTGTGGCGGGGTATAGAACAACAGACCGACGAGTGATTGCTGCCGGTGAGCCTCAAGCCCGGCCTGGTGGTGTGCGATAATGGGCGAAATCTCGTTGCAGCTCTGGGACTAGCCGGTTTAACGCACATCCCTTGCCTGGCGCATGTGCTGAATTTGGTGGTGCAGAAGTTCATTCGCAACTACCCCGACATGTCAGAGCTGCTGCATAAAGTGCGGGCCGTCTGTTCGCGCTTCCGGCGTTCACACCCTGCCGCCGCTCGCCTGTCTGCGATACAGCGTAACTTCGGCCTTCCCGCTCACCGCCTCATATGCGACGTACCCACCAGGTGGAACTCCACCTTGCTGGACAGACTGTGCGAGCAGCAGCAGGCCATAGTGGAGTTTCAGCTGCAGCACGCACGGGTCAGTCGCACTGCGGATCAGACACACTTCACCACCAATGACTGGGCCTCCATGCGAGACCTGTGTGCCCTGTTGCGCTGTTTCGAGTACTCCACCAACATGGCCAGTGGCGATGACGCCGTTATCAGCGTTACAATACCACTTCTATGTCTCCTTGAGAAAACACTTAGGGCGATGATGGAAGAGGAGGTGGCCCAGGAGGAAGAGGAGGAAGAGGGGTCATTTTTAGCACTTTCAGGCCAGTCTCTTCGAAGTGACTCAGAGGGAGGTTTTTTGCAACACCAGAGGCCAGGTACAAATGTGGCCAGACAGGGCCCACTACTGGAGGACGAGGAGGACGAGGATGAGGAGGAGGTGGAGGAGGATGAGGATGAAGCATGTTCACAGCGGGGTGGCACCCAAAGCAGCTCGGGCCCATCACTGGTGCGTGGCTGGGGGGAAACACAGGACGATGACGATACGCCTCCCACAGAGGACAGCTTGTCCTTACCTCTGGGCAGCCTGGCACACATGAGCGACTACATGCTGCAGTGCCTGCGCAACGACAGCAGAGTTGCCCACATTTTAACGTGTGCGGACTACTGGGTTGCCACCCTGCTGGATCCCCGGTACAAAGACAATGTGCCCATTTTACTTCCTACACTGGAGCGTGATAGGAAGATGCGCGAGTACAAGCACACGTTGGTAGACGCGCTACTGAGAGCATTCCCAAATGTCACAGGGGAACCAGTGGAAGCCCAAGGCGAATGCAGAGGGGGAGCAAGAGGTCGCCAACGCAGCTGTGTCACGGCCAGCTCCTCTGAGGGCAGGGTTAGCATGGCAGAGATGTGGAAAAGTTTTGTCACCACGCCACAGCTAACTGCACCACCACCTGATACGGAACGTGTTAGCAGGAGGAAACATTTCACTAACATGGTGGAACAGTACCTGTGCACACCCCTCCACGTACTGACTGATGGTTCGGCCCCATTCAACTTCTGGGTCTCCAAATTGTCCACGTGGCCAGAGCTAGCCTTTTATGCCTTGGAGGTGCTGGCCTGCCCAGCGGCCAGCGTTTTGTCTGAACGTGTATTCAGCACGGCAGGGGGCGTCATTACAGACAAACGCAGCCGCCTGTCTACAGCCAATGTGGACAAGCTGACGTTCATAAAAATGAACCAGGCATGGATCCCACAGGACCTGTCCATCCCTTGTGCAGATTAGATATTAACTACCTCCACTTAACAATATATTATTCTACTCCAGGGCACTTCCTCATTCAATACTATTTTTAATTTCATTTTACCATTATATTGCGGGGCAACCCAAAGTTGAATGAACCTCTCCTCTGTCTGGGTGCCGGGGCCTAAATGTGTGACAGTGGCCTGTTCCAGTGGTGGGTGACGTGAAGCCTGATTCTCTGCTATGACATGAATACAGATTCTGCGCTGACATAAAGCCAGATTCTCTGTTACGGGACCTCTCTCCTCTGCCTGGGTGCCTGGGCCTAAATGTGTGACAGTGGCCTGTTCCAGTAGTGGGTGACGTGAAGCCTGATTCTCTGCTATGACATGAATACAGATTCTGCGCTGACATAAGGCCAGATTCTCTGTTACGGGACCTCTCTCCTCTGCCTGGGTGCCTGGGCCTAAATGTGTGACAGTGGCCTGTTCCAGTGGTGGGTGACGTGAAGCCTGATTCTCTGCTATGACATGAAGACAGATTCTGCGCTGACATAAGGCCAGATTCTCTGTTACGGGACCGCTCTCCTCTGTCTGGGTGCCGGGGCCTAAATGTGTGACAGTGGCCTGTTCCAGTGGTGGGTGACGTGAAGCCTGATTCTCTGCTATGACATGAATACAGATTCTGCGCTGACATAAGGCCAGATTCTCTGTTACGGGACCACTCTCCTCTGCCTGGGTGCCTGGGTCTAAATGTGTGACAGTGGCCTGTTCCAGTGGTGGGTGACGTGAAGCCTGATTCTCTGCTATGACATGAAGACAGATTCTGCGCTGACATAAGGCCAGATTCTCTGTTACGGGACCTCTCTCCTCTGCCTGGGTGCCTGGGCCTAAATGTGTGACAGTGGCCTGTTCCAGTGGTGGGTGACGTGAAGCCTGATTCTCTGCTATGACATGAATACAGATTCTGCGCTGACATAAGGCCAGATTCTCTGTTACGGGACCACTCTCCTCTGCCTGGGTGCCTGGGTCTAAATGTGTGACAGTGGCCTGTTCCAGTGGTGGGTGACGTGAAGCCTGATTCTCTGCTATGACATGAAGACAGATTCTGCGCTGACATAAGGCCAGATTCTCTGTTACGGGACCTCTCTCCTCTGCCTGGGTGCCTGGGCCTAAATGTGTGACTGTGGCCTGTTCCAGTGGTGGGTGACGTGAAGCCTGATTCTCTGCTATGACATGAATACAGATTCTGCGCTGACATAAGGCCAGATTCTCTGTTACGGGACCTCTCTCCTCTGCCTGGGTGCCTGGGCCTAAATGTGTGACAGTGGCCTGTTCCAGTGGTGGGTGACGTGAAGCCTGATTCTCTGCTATGACATGAATACAGATTCTGCGCTGACATAAGGCCAGATTCTCTGTTACGGGACCTCTCTCCTCTGCCTGGGTGCCTGGGCCTAAATGTGTGACAGTGGCCTGTTCCAGTGGTGGGTGACGTGAAGCCTGATTCTCTGCTATGACATGAAGACAGATTCTGCGCTGACATAAGGCCAGATTCTCTGTTACGGGACCTCTCTCCTCTGCCTGGGTGCCTGGGCCTAAATGTGTGACAGTGGCCTGTTCCAGTGGTGGGTGACGTGAAGCCTGATTCTCTGCTATGACATGAAGACAGATTCTGCGCTGACATAAGGCCAGATTCTCTGTTACGGGACCGCTCTCCTCTGTCTGGGTGCCGGGGCCTAAATGTGTGACAGTGGCCTGTTCCAGTGGTGGGTGACGTGAAGCCTGATTCTCTGCTATGACATGAATACAGATTCTGCGCTGACATAAGGCCAGATTCTCTGTTACGGGACCTCTCTCCTCTGCTTGGGTGCCTGGGTCTAAATGTGTGACAGTGGCCTGTTGCAGTGGTGGGTGACGTGAAGCCTGATTCTCTGCTATGACATGAAGACAGATTCTGCGTTGACATAAGGCCAGATTCTCTGTTACGGGACCTCTCTCCTCTGCCTGGGTGCCTGGGCCTAAATGTGTGACAGTGGCCTGTTCCAGTGGTGGGTGACATGAAGCCTGATTCTCTGCTATGACATGAAGACAGATTCTGCGCTGACATAAGGCCAGATTCTCTGTTACGGGACCGCTCTCCTCTGTCTGGGTGCCGGGGCCTAAATGTGTGACAGTGGCCTGTTCCAGTGGTGGGTGACGTGAAGCCTGTTTCTCTGCTATGACATGAAGACAGATTCTGTGCTGACATCAGGCCAGATTCTCTGTTACGGGACCTCTCTCCTCTGCCTGGGTGCCCGGGCCTAAATGTGTGACAGTGGCCTGTTCCAGTGGTGGGTGACGTGAAGCCTGATTCTCTGCTATGACATGAAGACTGATTCTGCGCTGACATGAAGCCAGATTCTCTGCTATGGCATGAAGAGACTGATTCTCTGCTGACATGAAGCCAGATTCTTTGCTATGGCATGAAGAGACTGATTCTCTGCTGACGTGAAGCCAGATTCTCTGCTATGGGACCTCTGTCCAATTGATATTGGTTCATTTTTATTTTTTTAATTTTTATTTTAATTCATTTCCCTATCCACATTTGTTTGCAGGGGATTTACCTACATGTTGCTGCCTTTTGCAGCCCTCTAGCTCTTTCCTGGGCTGTTTTACAGCCTTTTTAGTGCCCAAAAGTTCGGATCCCCATTGACTTCAATGGGGTTCGGGTTCGGGACGAAGTTCGGATCGGGTTCGGATCCCGAACCCGAACATTTCCGGGAAGTTCGGCCGAACTTCTCGAACCCGAACATCCAGGTGTTCGCTCAACTCTAAACAGGAGGCAAACTGAAGTGCCCTGCAATCCTCGGTGGTGGAAGGACATGCACCAAACTGCTATCCGCCTCAGGCCCAGCCGCCACTGCATTTACCCAGTGTGCTGTTAGGGAGATATAACGTTCCTGACTGCTTACTGGTCCACTTATCCGTAGTTAGGTGGACCTTGCCACAGATGGCGTTGCACAGTGCACACCTGATTTTGTCCCCCACTTGGCTGGGCACGACGTACTGTGGGACAGCCACCGCCATAAGGCTTTTGAAACTCTCTGCCTCCACCAGACGGAATGAAAGCATTTCAAAGGACAGTAATTTTGAAATGCTGGCATTCAGGGCCAGGGTTCGCTGGTGGGTAGGGGAGTACTTGCTCTTATGCTCCAGTGTTTGGGCGATGGAGAGCTGAACGCTTCCGTGGGACATTGTGGAGATGTTTGGTGACCCAGGTGGTGGTGTTGCTGGCAATTCCTCTGTTTGCAGGGTGGCAGGTGCCACTGTCACTCCAGAGGTGGATGAAGAGGCTGCGACTGCAGCAGAAGAAGAAGCAGGAGGAGCCAGAGACCTTTCTTGGTTTTTGAGGTGTCTACTCCACTGCAGCTCGTGCTTTGCACTTTGATGCCTAGTCATGCAGGTTGTGCTCAGGTTGAGAACGCGTATGCCTCGCTTCAGGCTCTGATTGCACAGCATGCAAACCACTCTTGTCTTGTCGTCAGCACATTGTCTGAAGAACTGCCACGCCAGGGAACTCCTTGGAGCTGGCTTTGGTGTGCTCGGTCCCTTGCTGCATTGGGCAGTAGCAGGCGTACTGTCTAGTGTATGGCCACTCCGCTTTTGCACCCTTTCCCTCTTCTGCTGTGTTGGTGGCTCTGTGCGACCACCACCTCTTACTCCGAACTACACAGGTCACTTGTATGACCTTGATTCCATGTGGGGTCGAGGACCTCATCGTCCTCCACATCATCTTTCACCCAGTCTTCATACCTTCCCTCCTTGTCAGTCTGCACACTGCAGAAAGCCACAGCAGTTGTCACCTGTGTTTCGTCATCATCCTAGACGTGCTGCGGTGGTCCTCCCATGTACTCATCTTGAAACATAACTGGTTGGGCATCGGTGCACTCAATCTCTTCCACTTCTGGGGCAGGGCTATGTTGATGGCCCTGGGAAACCCTGCTAGCAGAGTCATCAAAAAGCAGAAGAGACTGCTGCATGACTTGGGGCTCAGACTGCTGGGATGATTTGCAAGGGGGTGAGGTGAAAGACTGATGGACATCGGCTGCAGGTGCTAACTCTGATCTTTCAGAAGGAGACTGGGTGGGAGACAATGTGAAGGAAATGGAGGCACTGTTACCAAACCAATCTACTATCACCTGTACTTGTTCTGGCCTCAACATTTGTAGAGCCGCATTAGACACGACCAAATAACGTTGAAGGTTCTGTTGCCTTCTCGCACCTGAGGAAGGTGTTTCACTTGTGCGTGTAGCTGGCAAAGATCGACCACGTCCTCTCCCTGCAACAGGAGTTCCACTAGCAGCACCACGAATGGGGCCACGTCCCTTATTCCACGCTCTCCTTATTCTCCGCAAATTTAGTATTAGGCCCTAAATGGTTGTTTTTTTTAATAACAGAAGATAACAGCAGTATCTAACATGTGTATTTCACACTGACAGATGCAGCAAAAGCCGCAAATTTATTAATTGCCCCAAACTGGGTGTTTTTTTAATAACAGAAGATAACAGCAGTATCTAACGCGTGTATTTCACACTGGTAGATGCAACAAGGGCTGTAAAATTTAGTCTTTTGCCAAAAAAGGGTGTTTTTTAAAACCCAGAAAATTATTGCAGTATTTCAAGCTTACATTTCACACTGACTAATGCTTCAGAGGCCCCAGATGGAGGGTATTGCCAAAAAGGGGTGCTTTTTTAACCCAGAAAATGATTGCAGTATTTAAAGCTTGTATGTAACAATGACAGAAGCAGCAAACGCCGCAAATTTATTATTTTGCCCAAAATGGGTCTTTTTTTTATAACAGAATATGACAGCAGTATCTAACGCTTGTATTTCACATTGACAGATGCAACAAGGGCTGTAAAACTTATTCTTTTGCCCAAAAATGGTGTTATTAAAACCCAGAAAATTATTTGCAGTATTTTAAGCTTAAATTGCACACTGACAAAACCTGCATAGGCCCCAGATGGAGGATATTGCAAAAAAATGGGTGCTTTTTTAAACCCTGAAAATTATTGCTGTATTTGAAGCTTGTATTTAACAATGACAGATGCAGCAAACGCCGCAAAATTAGGATTTTGCCCTAAATGGTTGTTTTTTTAATTTCAGAATATGACAGCAGTATATAACGCTTGTATTTCACACTGATAGGTGCAGCAAGGGCTGTAAAATTTAGTATTTTGCCCAAAAAAGATTTTTTTTTTAAACCCTGAAAATTATTGCTGTATTTCAAGCTTAAATTGCAAACTGACAAATGCGGCATAGGCCCCAGATGGAGGGTATTGCCAAAAATGGTTGTTTTTTAAAACCCAGAAAATTATTGCAGTATTAAGTATTGCAGTATTAAGCTTAAATTTCACACAGACAAATGCTGCAAAGGCCAGAGATGTAGGGTCTTGCCAAAAATTGGTGATTTTTTTTAAACTCAGAATATAATTTCAGTATTTCAAGCTTCTATTTGACTGTCACAAATGCACATATGCTCTGCTGGTGCACAGAACTTGCATAAAATGGCCGCCGTCGCCCACCTAAGTAACAAACGGATAAAAGTTTCTGTGTCACTGGGCTCAGGGCAGGGTAAAAAGATTGTGCACTGCACCCACAAAACTAAATCTAGGTAGATCGCTAAGTTAACAAGCACTTCAGATTAAAGATTCTGTCCTATTCTTTCCCTCACAGCAGCAGCTTTCTATCTCTACAATAATGAGAGCAGAGTGACGTGCAGCGCTACGTGACTCCAGCTTATATAGAGGCTAGGTCACATGCTGCACTCGCCAATCACAGCCATGCCATTAGTAGGCATGGCTCTGATGGCTTCTAAGGGCACACAAGTTAAATGCTTGTTGATTGGCTGCTCTGTAGCCTTTCAAAAAGCGCCATTAAATCGCCCAACCCTGAACGCGAACCCGAACTTTTACTGAAAAGCGGAAAATGCAAATGTGATCGCACACTACATCCAGCACTCTGCCCTCCATGCTGGATGAGACATTGGTTTATATTTTGGCCAAAGCATAGTAAGCCACTCACCGCGTCAAGGCTGTCTCATGAGTGGTCCCTAACTCTTGTTCCTACCTGTCATGGCCCATGAACAGGTAGGAACAAGAGTTAGGGACCACTCATGAGACAGCCTTGACGCGGTGAGTGGCTTACTATGCTTTGGCCAAAATATAAACCAATGTCTCATCCAGCATGGAGGGCAGAGTGCTGGATGTAGTGTGCGATCACATTTGCATTTTCCGTTTGTATATGTATTTCGCCATAGTGATGTGCACCTGCAGGTAGGTTGTGCTGACCCAACCCCTTATTTTCTTTTTACTGAAAAGCGTCTGCTCACTGAAAGTTGCAGAAAGCTGCCTACACAGTGTATCCTGGTAATAAAATATTGCCCTCCCTTTCTGCATCAGGAAAAATATCGCCCCATTATGCTTTTATAGCGAGGGTCTAAAAGTGCTACTATCCAGTAATCATAAGATTGCTTGATGGTAAGGATATGCCTTTCATTACGTAAGCAATCAAGCATACAGCTTGCCTTTCTGACCAGTATGCCTGAGGATCCAGAAGCAGTAACTGATGGTGGTGATGATGATGACCAGGACACTTTATTGCATGTGGATGAGGCCTGGTTGCCACAAAGGAGACAGGAAGAAGGAGAAAACTATTGCGAACAAGCGGCTTTTTCAAACAACGAGCTGTGGGCAAGCTCTGTATTTTACAAAAAATCATTAGGGTCTAGCCCCCTACACTTTTCCTCATCCCGGACGGCACCTAAGAAAAAAGAAAAACCCAGAAAGACGCAGGAGAAACAGCCCTCACAGATGAACACCCAGGATAAGGTATTCAAAAATCTGTGAGTTTCTGTATTACTGTATACTGCGGACCTTCAAAGTGCCGACAGGCAGGGAAAATAGAGGGGGTACACGTCGCGCAGTACATAATACATATATTGCATACATCATTTATTTGATTCTCAACGGTGGCGATACCGTTGCGGTACCGCAGCGTCAGTCTATATAAGTGCAAGCGCCGGTGTATGACTAGTATTGTTGCTCTAGCTGGTGGTCAGTTCCATTTTCCCACAAAACCTGGTGATTAGTGTTGAGCAAAGTACAATCCGAATTTCAGGATAAATTCGATTTGCCGCAAAGCCGAATTTCCTCGTGTTTCGTGGTAGCGGTGATCTATTTGCTCGCGACAGGCTGGCCACTGCCACTCGCATAAATCCCATGCGCGGTGACATACGATGTCACCATGCCAACTGGAGTGATGACGTCATCTTGGGCTGCATCACACCAGAACTTCAAGCAAGATGGCAGCGGCTGGCCCGTCACAAGCAAATGCATCAGGTAAGAATTATTTTTTTATTTTATTTTTATTTTACACTATGTAATTTATATCAGATGCCATGATCATGTATGAATGTGGCAACCTAGGGGTGCAATGACGGGGATTGGCGCAATTGCAGCTTCCTGTCATTGCACCAACTACTTACAAAGAAATGCACTTCGTGACAAAGTAATTCATCACAAAGCAAATTTTCTGTAAAATTTGGTGAATCAACCGAATCGAATTTTCCAATAATTTGCTCATCTATACTGTTGATGCCCTTCATGTGCTGCATTAGAGCCATAGTGTGTTTAAATGCCCAGGGCTTACTTAAATCCTGCAGATCTTGCACAACACAGCAATGCTTTTGTTTTCCAGCCCTGTAGAGAAAAACTGCCAGACAGAAGATACATACTCTGCACATAGCTAGTGGCATACGGAGGTTGACTTATGTCTGGCACATTTTGAGACTGCATCCACAGTATCATCAGCATCATCAGTTCCCAAGCTGACCATAATAGACACAGATCAGACCCTGGCAGTTTTCAGGGAGGTTCTGGCTGTACCTTGCCTCTGCTCTTAATTGCTGCCACTGCCACCACCCTTCTCCTCTGATGCTACCTGCTCCTCAGTTCTCCAATCTGGCTCCTAGGTCCTGTCTAACACACAATCATTGTCATAATCATCTTCATACTCCATGCCACTTTTATCAGAATGTTATATGTCATTGTGGGCTCATTGGTTAACCTTCTAATCCCCTGCTCTGTATTTTCCCTGAGTGCCATTGTTGCTACAACCGCCCTTACTACCAACGCTGTGACTATCAGTGCCACTACTACCACCACCAACACAGTTATGCATGGGGTCCCCCACCTCCACCTGAGCCTTCTCCTCATGGCAGTCCAAATGCTCACTGTTTTCACACAAGTCATCAACAGGGAGACTATCTTGAGTATCTTGCTCCAGCAATTCATATAACCCTTAAAATTAATAAACTTTAATTATATATCCTTAAAATAAATGGATTTATAGACACACAGAACAATAATCACTGAGATTAAACTCAGATAATTCCACAGCAGGCAGCTATAAAGATATCCTGGAGAGTGGGGAGAACTATCCCTATAAACTCACCCTGGTCTAATACTCAGCCCATGGACGGCCCCTGATGGTGGGGACTCCGTGTCCTTGAACCTGGACTGATAAGATCCTACAACAACTCTAATACAGTGGTAGGGGTTAAATAGGTGCCTGTAAGTTGAGGATAAGAAGTGAAAAAAGACAAACAATACATACACCCTCCCCTATAGAGATAGGGCCAGTTGATGGACTATGTATACAGCTCTAGTGCTGTGATATAACAGCCAACAAGGTACACAGTACATCAAGGTATACGTAGTTAAATACACCCAATAGGTAGACATACGCAAATGAAAATACCCCAATGTTGAGTATCTTCCATCGCACATGGGGTTTTGTTGCCTCTTCTTAGAAAAAAGAAGGTGCAGTGGAGGGGGCAGTGAGGACAGAGAGGATGCAACTAAAATACTTCTCTGGGGTTGCAAGGAGGAGGAGCAGGAGTAAAGTTGGCTTTAACGCATTATGTCAGGATCAGAGGTGACATTTACATAATCCTAAAAGAAATGAGCCATGCAGTCCACAATCTTATCAATAATGATGTGGAACCTATTTGAAGCCTACCACTACTATTACTGCTATTACTACTATTGGTCAGCAGTAATGAGCGGCAGGGGCAATATTCGAATTTGCAATATTTCGTGAATATTTGGTCATTACAGTCATTATTTTCTTGATTGCGAAAATGGCAATCGGAAAATTAGTGATCAACACTACTCCTAAAGTCAAAGATATTCCAGCCTTCTCATTGGCCCAAAAGCAAGAAGCAGTGAGGGATCATAGGTACTGATGAAAAAAATCTAGAATATTCACGATTACGAAGATCTAGCACTATATTCTAGATATTTGCAAATTCTCGAAGTGCCAATATTTGCAATAACAATTTGTGAATAGAATATTCTTGATCAACACTATAATGGTCAGATGGTTGGTTGGTTGGTTGAGCTGACCAATAGTATGGATAGCATGGATGAGAAGACATGGGTCGTTTGTCTTCCACTTTTCCATTTTCAAGATGTTCTATTATGAGACCTATAAATCGAAAGTCACAGTTTTCCGATGAATGAAAAGTCAATGGTTTGGTACACAGATCATTAAATGGTACTAGCAAAAATACAAATGTGTTTTCTGTCATTTAAAGAGACAAAATTAAATGTCTGCCCCCTTTTACAAAATCAATGTGCACTAGTATTGACAATATACTTTGGTACTAATGCAATTTGTGCAGTACAATGTTTTTGAACTAAATTTTCACTAACATGGGTATAACAATGCAATTTTTGAAGCAAAATGTCTTTCAACTACACTGATATAGTAATGCTTTCAATAACACAGGTAAAGCAATGCAATTTGTGCAGTGAAATTTCTATATGTTCAATAAAATGGGTATAATAATGCAATCTTTGTAGTAAAATGTCTTTGAACTACATGGGCTGATGCAGTAAAGCCTTTAATAGCATGAAGATAACAATGCTATGTTTATGATAAAATGTCTTTGAACTATGTGTACAATGTGTATAATTTTTAAAGCAAAATTTCTTTGAACTACACTGATGTAGTAATGCCTTCAATAACACATGAATAAACATACAATTTGTACAGCAAAATTTCTATGTATTCAATAACATGGTGTAAGAAGGCATAAAGTGCCATAGTAGACTATAGATATGTTTCACTGAGGTGCCTGGCCTCAGTGAAATCAACTGGTAACGTTTTGTCAGTAACCCTAGGTTACTGACACTTAGTAGTAATTTAGCTGCTGGTTACAGCTGATCCGGGCCGGGTTTCATTGGAATAGTCAAAAAGCAGGGTGGGATGACTACTCCCATGTATCCAGGCCAGGTTTTGACTGGCCTATATAAGCTAGGAAGCCCAGGAGAGATGGAGGGGGAGGGTTCCTAGTCTGGAAGTGTGATAGACTGGGAGTACAGCTTTGTGGAGTGTTTCAGCGGAAAAGCCTGCTATTACCAAGTCTTTTCCCCCTCAAGCTGGTGGTGGAAACCAGGAATTACAGAGGGCTGTGAGTCAGACCACTTCACATGGAATGTGCTTTTTGTGTGGTTATATGCTGAAGTAAGCGATTTTTTGTTGAAACCGTTTTGGACAAAATGAAAGACTATTGTTTGAACTATATCTGAAGTCACCATTTGAGTTAATCGCCACAAATTGTGGAGGATGCGTACATAAACCTGCGGACGAACTACATGTCCTGAGTCAAAGCTGCAACACAGAGCCAGACCAAGCCAGCCACCATGGAGGAGGTGATTAAGCACCTGGTGCATTCAAACTTACCACAACAGCAGATAAGTGTCCAGCAACATAAGGCGCATACAGAGGCCATGCAAGGCCGGAAGGAGTCCAATAAGCTGCTCATCCAGCAGATAGATGTCCTGACCGATGCCGTTCGCGAAAGTTCAGCTCTGCCCACTCCGGATGATGGTCAGCATGTCAGGAGGACTGTGAGGGAAGCCTTGCAAAAGATGACCCTGGAGAATGACATCATGGCTTTCCCCACTGTGTTCGAGCGGGTCGCTGACCGGGAGAAGCTACCGCTGGATCAGTGGGCTGAAGTCTTGGCCACATATTTAACTGGGGAGCCCCAAAAGGCATATTATAATCTTGCCCTGTAGGATGCTAAAGAGTACCCCAAATTAAAAGCTGAGATCCTGGCACGGCTTGGCTTCACTTTGGTGGTGCGGGCCAAGAGGGTACATTACTGGGTCTATAGCCTGGACAAACCTCCGAAATCCCAGCTGTTTGACTTGTTACATTTAGTCCAGAAGTGGTTGCAGCCAGAGATATGCTACCCGGATGAAATGGTGGAGCATGTGGTCATGGACCATTTCATGCACTCCCTTCCCCAACCCATCCAGCGCTGGGTTGCACAGGGTGACCCCCAGACGGCACATAATCTGGTGGGACTGGTGGGAAGATTCCATGCTATGGAAAAGTCCATGGGAAATTCGGGAAACCTGAAATCACCATATTGGGGGGCCCAGAAGGACTTGGACAGTCAGAAACTGGGGTCCCAGCCCACTTAAGAGGGTCGTGCCAAGGCCAGGGGGATGCCAGAACAAGTGACCAAAGGAATTGGCTGGAGATGTCGGGCCCCGGGTCACATGGTAGCCCAGTGTCCCCTCACCACGGACCCCATGGACTGTTGTGCAGGCCAGCGCATTTCCCTCTTCGCTCAGCCAGCTTTCAGTGCCATAAAATCCAAGGGGGAGAGACCCCAGATGTTTACACTAACAATCATCTGGACTCTTGTCTCAGGACTGTTGGACTCAGGGAGCTTGGTGTCACGGCTGAGGATGGGGGAAATCCTCAGCCGTGCAATGCCAGATGCTGTAGGCCTACTCGGCCAGGAGAACAGGATAGGGAGCAGGTCACCTCCTAACAGCGTCCCTACCCTGACCCTAACTCCTAACTGCATGGGCCGACCTTAAAGGTAGGAGGACCCATGCGCAGGAACCTCGGATCCCTAACTCACCCTCCGTCCGGTCCCTGCGCTAGGAGTCAGGGTAAGACGACCTACTCCTCCTAGACGCGGAGGAGCAGGTCGTCTTACCCTGACTCCTAGCGCAGGGACCGGACGGAGGGTGAGTTAGGGATCCGAGGTTCCTGCGCATGGGTCCTCCTACCTTTAAGGTCGGCCCATGCAGTTAGGAGTTAGGGTCAGGGTAGGGACGCTGTTAGGAGGTGACCTGCTCCCTATCCTGTTCTCCTGGCCGAGTAGGCCTACAGCATCTGGCATTGCACGGCTGAGGATTTCCCCCATCCTCAGCCGTGACAGTATGACCACAGTGGTGGCTCTCACAGGCAGATGGAAAAACACAGGAGGCTGCTATCAGCAAGCATGCTGAAGCAACCTCCTGAGCCCTGCCATAGAGAGAGGTTATATAGGCCCAAAGTGGCCACACCCAAAGGAAGGACACACCCAGTGACATCACACACACACTGGGAAGGGAGTTAACCTTACACACACCACAGAAGGGAAACTCACAAAAAGGAAAAGTGTCCAACAGATCACACTGTGGCCGTTGCCGCAAGCAACGACATGGGTGGCACACGTGTCCAGGGAGTCAGCCTGAAGGCCGGGACACTGCCACCACATGTACAAAATACTACCTAAGGTTGCCACGGGTAACCACAGTGCGGGGAATGATGTCCGTGCGCACACAAACATAAAACACAGTGCACACCAGACATACAAACGTGCATCCACAACAACTCCCCGGGAACCGCACACAAGGCTGTTGTCCGCGGCAACCGCACCGAGGCCAACTACATAATGCCTCAGCTGCGGTTGAAACAACAACCAAAACCGCGGGCAACTGTATGCGACTCCCAAGGAGTCACGACCATAACCGTGGCCGTGACACTTGGTTACTCTTATCTTGGCCTCTCTTCCTTATGTGTTAGCCCCCGGCAAAAATCTGGGGGTCATGTGTATCCACGGGAACACCAGAGTTTACCCGGTGGCCCAGGTTACTCTGGAGACAGGCTGGAGTACCCTGACGCACATTTGTGGTGGTGGTTAAACGCTTTGATGCATGATGCTATTATTGGTCATGACTGCCCCCTGTTCTAGGACCTGTGGGCAAAGAAGGCTATGTCAAATTACCCAGGAGGTCCAGGCAACCCGGTAGGTGGAAGTCCAGAGGTAATCCAGGAGTTTCCTCTGACTGTCCTGGTAGGGGAAAATGAGGAAGAGGCTACCACAGAGGAAAATGTCCTGAACTTGGAGGTGTCCCGGGGAAATTCTGGTATGGCCCAACTCTGAGACGTGACCTTGAAAGGGGCACTAGAGAATGGTTTCCACACTTTGCCCTGAATTAGGACCTTTTATACCGAGTGACCAAGATATGGGACAAAGTGGTAGAGCAACTACTAGTCCCGGGACCATATAGACGTATGGTTATGGATATGGCCTACTCCCATGTGTTGGGTGGTTACCTAGGGACAGACAAAACACTTGAGAGGGTCCTACAATGATTTTATTGGACAGGGTGTTATCGGGAAATTAGGGATTTCTGTCAATCTTGTCCAGTTTGCCAGGTAAATTTCCCGGTAGCAGACTTTCCTAGACCTCTGGCCCCATTACCAATTATTGAGGTCCCTTTTGAAAGGATAGCAATTGACCTGGTAGGGCCGTTGGTAAAGTCAGCCAGGGGGCATCAGTACATCCTTGTAATCATTGATTACGCTACCCATTACCCAGAGGCTGTTCCCCCATGGACCCCTCATCTGGAAATATTGCTCGGGAATTGTTATATATCTTCTGCTGAACGGAGATTTCCAAGGAGATTCTTACAGACCAAGGAACCCTGTTTATGTCTAAGGTGATGAGGGAACTGTGCAAAGTTTTTAAAGTCACTCAGTTGAGTACATCGGTCTACCATCCTCAGATGGATGGCCTTCTGAAGCGATTTATTAGGACCCTAAAGGCCATGCTGAGGAAGATGCTAAAGAAGGATAGGCGGGACTGGGATTGTATTCTACCATACCAATTGTTTTCTATTAGAGAAGTGCCTCAATCCTCCACAGAATTTTCACCCTTCTAATCACTGTATGACAGGGGTCTCTTGGATATGGCAAAGGAAACATGGGAAAGTGAGGCCATGCCCTACAAAAGTGTCGTAGAGCATGTGGCCCAGATGCAGGAGAGGATGTCGAGGGTGATGTCAATTGTAAAGAAGCATATGCTCCAGTAACAAGAGGCATAGGCTTGGGTCTATAATAGGTCCGCCCATCTGAGACAGTTGAATCCGGGAGATCGTGTATTAGTGTTAGTCCCCACTGTCAAGAACAAATTCCTAGCCAAATGGCAGGGTCCCTACGAGATAGTGGAAAAGGTGGGGGAGGTCAACTCCAAGGTTTATGATTAACCCAGCCAAATGTGCGCTAGGGATGGAGGAAACCATATATCGGGGCTACGTAGTGCGGAGAGGGGAGTTTAAACTCTAGCTTAATAAAGTAGAAGCCATTCAGAATTGGCCCCACCCACTAACCAAGAAGCAGGTCAAGGCGTTTCTGGGTATTGTGGGATACTATAGGTCAGTGATGGTGAACCTTTTAGAGACTGAGTGCCCAAACTGCAACCCAAGACCCACTTATTTATCCCAAAACAGCAATTTACCCTGAATACTACAGTCCAATAGTATATCTTCCATGTACTTTATCATTTAGTTATAATAGCCTGCCTACATTCAGTGCGCTACCTGTGCCGTTCATAGCTCACCCTGTGCTGATGAATGGCAGGAAAAGTCTAAGGTATAAGACTTTTTCCAGGGTGTGGGTGCCCACAGAGAGAGCTCCGAGTGCCGCCTCTGGCACCCGTGCCATAGGTTCGCCACCACTGCTATAGGTGTTTTGTCCCCAGGTTAGCAGAAATAGTGGTTCCCTTGACGACCTGACAAAGGGAACAAAGTCGGCCATGGTGCGGTGGTCCCCAGAAGCGGAAAGGGTCTTTCAGGAGCTTAAACAGTCCCTGTGTAAGCAACCCGTGATGATAGCCCTGGACTTCTCCTGCGAGTTTGTGATCCAAACTGATGACTCCGATGTGGGTCTGGGTGCAGTCATGTCTCAAGTTGTGAATGGAGAAGAGCACCCAGTGATATACCTTGATATACCAGTGACATTTCTTGTGTTAAAAAACATTGGTATAAATATGGAATTTTTGTAGTAAAATATCTTTTAACTACACAGTCTGATGTGGTAAAGCATTCAATAACACAGGTAAATGTCCATATGTTCAATAAAATGGGTATAAGAATGCAATCTTTGTAGTAAAATGTCTTAGAACTACATGGGCTGATGCAGTAATACCTTCAATAGCATGAAGATAACAATGCTATGTTTATGATAAAATGTCTTTAAACTATGTGTACAATAAAAATGTTGTTATTGCCTTAACCCTTTCAACCCTGGGCCAGTTTTCACTTCCTGCCCAGGCCATTTTTTGCAAATCAGACATATGTCAATTTATGTGGTAATAACTTTAAAACCCTTTTACTTATACAGGCTATTCTGAGACACTTTTCTCGTCACATATCGGGCGATTCACAGAATTAGGAAACGCTTGGCTATGAAAATGAAAAATTAACATTTTTTCCAGAAAAATTTGCTTTAAACCCACAATTTTCACTTTCACAAGGGGTAACAGGACAAAATGCACCCCACTTTTTGTTCCCCATTTCCCCCAGAATACTCCAACACCCCATATGTTCTAAAATAATATGTATGGGCACATAGCAGGCTTCAGAGTGGAAGGATCACCATATGGCGTTAGGAGAGCAGATTTAGCTAAAATGGTAATTGGGAGCTATGTCGCATGTGAAGACACCCTGAGGTGGCCCTACAGTGGAAACCCCTAAAAAGTGACCACATTCTGGAAACTACACCCCTCAAGGAATATTTCAAGGTGTGTAGTGAGCAATTTGACCCATCGGGCGTTTCACAGAATTTGGAAACGCTTGGTTGTGAAAATGAAAAATGTACATTTTTTACAGAAAAAGTTGCTTTACACCCACATTTTTCACTTTCACAAGGGGTAACAGGACAAAATGCACCACACATTTTGTTTCCCATTTCCCCCCGAATACGCCAACACCCCATATGTGCTAAAAAAATGATGTATGGGCGCACAGCAGGCTTCAGAGTGGAAGGAGCACCAAATGGCATTAGGAGAGCAGATTTAGCTAAAATGGTAATTGGGAGCTATGTCGAATGTGAAGACACCCTAAGGTGGCCCTACAGTGGAAACCCCCAAAAAGTGAGCCATTCCAGAAACTACACCTCTCAAGGAATATTTCAAGGTGTGTAGTGAGCACTTTGACGCATCGGGCATCTCATAGAATTAGGAAACACTTGGTTGTGAAAATGAAAAATGACAATTTTTTCCAGAAAAAGTTGCTTTACACCCACATTTTTCACTTTCACAAGGGGTAACAGGACAAAATGCACCACACATTTTGTTACCCATTACCCCCCGAATGCGCAAACACCCCATATGTGCTCAAAAAATGATGTATGGGCGCACAGCAGGCTTCAGAGTGGAAAGAGCACCAAATGGCATTAGGAGAGCGGATTTCGCTGGAATGGTAATTGGGAGCTATGTCGTATGTGAAGACACCCTGAAGTGGCCCTACAGTAGAAACCCCCAAAAAGTGACCCCATTACGAAAACTACACAACTCAAGGAATATTTCATGGTGTGTATTGAGTATTTTGACCTATTGGGCGTTTCACAGAATTAGGAAACGCTTGGCTATGAAAATTAAAAATTTACATTTTTTTCCAGAAAAAGTTGCATTACACCCACATTTTTCACTTTCATAAGAGGTAACAGAACAAAATGCACCCCACATTTTGTTACCCATTTCCCCCGAATACGCAAACACCCAATATATGCTCAAAAAATGATGTATGGGTGCATGGCAGGGTTCAAAAGGGAAGTAGTGCCATAGGACTTTGGAGGACAGATTTTGCAGGATTGGCTTTTGGAAGCTATGTCGCATATTAAGACACCCCTAGAGTGGAAACCCCCAAAAAGTGACCTAATTCTGGAAACTACACCCCTCATGCAATATTTCAATATGTGAAGTGAGAACTTTGTCCTCAAAGGCGATTCATGGAATTGGCTGTGAAAATGAAAAATTTACATTTTTTCCAGAAAAATGTACTTTAGGCCTAAATTTTCCTTTTTCAAAAGGGGGAACTGAAGAAAATTTACCCCATAATGTATTGCCTATTTTCTCCTGGTTATAGCAATACTCCATATGTGCTTGTATACTGCTATATGGGCGTACCACAGGGGTCAGAAGGAAAGGAGCACCAAATGGCTTCTGGAAGGCAGATTTCACCGGACTAATTGACAGGCGTCATCTTGCAATTGAACACAAGGTACCCCTAGAGTGGAAACCCCCAAAAAGTGATGTATGGGCACATAGCAGGCTTCAGAGTGGAAGGATCACCATATGGCATTAGGAGAGCGGATTTAGCTGGAATAGTAATTGGGAGCTTTGTCGCATGTGAAGACACCCTGAGGTGGCCCTACAGTAGAAACCCCCAAAAGTGACCCCATTCCAGAAACTACACCCCTCAAGGAATATTTCAAGGTGTGTAGTGAGCACTTTGACCCATCAGGCGTATCACAGAATTAGGAAACGCTTGGTTGTAAAAATGAAAAATTACAATTGATCAGTTTTTTAAAATTCCCCTCGAATACGCCAACACCCCATATGTGCTTGTAGCCCACTGTATGGGCGCATAGCAGGTCTCTAGAGGCAAAGTGCAAAATATGGTTTTTGCAGGCCTGAATAAACAGACATGTATTTTAGGTGCCATGTCGCTTTAAATACATTTCCTGAGGTCCCCAGAAATAAATAAAAAACCAAGATGTGACCCCATTTCGTAAAGAGCACCCCTGTATGAATATTTAAAGTGGTGGAAAGGGTACTTTTCAGCAAACAGGTGTCTCACAGAAGGCAGAAATACTAGAGAAAGGATTTCAAAGCACACATTTGTAAAAATGAAAAATTACTAGCAGACCCCAATTTTTCACTTTCACAAGGGTTTCAAGGAGAAAATGCACACCAGTATATGTTCCCCATTTTGTCCCCTTTTTCAAACACCCCATATGTGCTTGTAGCCTGCTGTATGGGCGCACAGCAGGCCTGAATAAACAGATATGGATATTAGGTGACATGTTGCATAAAAGAAAATTCTGAGGTCCCCAGAAATTCCCCCAAGAAGTGACCCCTTTTTGGAAATTGCACCCTGTATGAACATTTTAAGGCTTTGAAAGGGCATGGTTGTCTCACAGAAAAAAATATGTAGTGGTTGTTGGAAAGTGGATATGCAAGCGAGGTGGACTAAATCAGAGATATAAAGTGGAAATATTACAGGGATCATAAGGGATGAAATTAAATTAATACTCCATGGATGTGTGGTATTTTGTAAAACACTCCTTCATGCATAGGCCTGATTTTTCATGGCAGGTTTAGCAGTGGTAAACGGTGTCCTTCCTATTACCCCTTTTTGGTTTGGAAGAATTAGGGACTTGATCACTACTTCTTGAAAGTGAAGAAATGTTCCTGTGTGTCCACTAGACTTATATAGCACTAACGCATTGTACATTGCAGTCTGTACAATGTGTATGGTCAGCTTTTTGTACCACACTTTTGTTTTTCGTGTGGCACTGTAGGACTTCAGAACTTGATTTGAAAGATCAACCCCTCTCTTGTGCCTACTGTAGTCCAGAATGCATTTTGGTTTGGGGACAGTGGTAGTGGTACCACGTATAGCGGCAGGGGAGCAGGCGTTACTGTGAATGGTGGTCAGTACAAGGACGTCCCTCTCGTCCTTGTACTTAACCACCAGCATGTTCTCATGGAGGAGAGCCCTGCTTTCACCCTTTCTATGTAGTTTCCCTACGAGGGATCTAGGGAGGCCTCTCTGACTTTAAAATACTGTGTCGCAAGCCACAGTACCTCTGGCAGTTAGGGACATGAATATGGGTATGCTGGTATAATAGTTATCCACATAGAGGTGGTAACCCTTATCCAGCAGTGGGTGCAGTAAGTCCCACTAACTCCTAGGATTGGAGGGGGCATTCTGGCGGTTCAATCCGGGAGTCTTTCCCTTCATAAACCCGAAACCTATAGGTGTACCTGGAGCTACTCTCACAGAGTTTATACATTTTTATGCCATACCTTACTCGCTCACTTTGAATTAAAATTTAGAAGAAAAGTTGTAAAAAAAGTTTTTTGCACAAAAAAGTCTTATGCACAAAATAATTTTTTTGCTGCACAAAAAAAGTATTTTCTGCAAAAAAAAACAACTTGCAGTGCAAACTGAGCAGACGGGATCAGTAGTGTTTATAGTAGTGCAAATTTTTATCGCGAACATTGGCACTTTGAGAATTCGTGAATATTTAGAATATAGTGATATATATTCGTAATTTTGAATATTCAAGATTTTTTTTAACCAGTACACATGATCCCTCCCTGCTTCTAGCTTGCTGGCCAATGAGAAGGCTGCAATATCTTTGACTTTAAGAGTAGTGTTGATTGCGAATTTTCGTAATGCAAATCTTTATTGCAAATTTTCGATTTTAGCAATCAAGAAAATAATGACTGGAGATAACGAATTCTCGAAATCGCGAATATATGGCGAATATTCGCCCAAATATTCGCGAAATATCACAAATTCGAATATTGCCCTTGCCGCTCTTTACTAGTGATCAGTAACGGACACTACTGATCGGTGCTCAGTGGTTGCAAAAACCTAAACTCACTAACTGAAATTTATATATATATATATATATCTAACTAACTACCATTAACTGCAGTTCTTTTTTCACACCAAAAAAAAAAATAAAAATATGTAGAGGCTACTGAGCACACTACTTGTCGGTGCTCTACAGCATGCACGCACGCACACAGATTTTGCGTGTGTGCAAAACCCTGGCTAAAAATTTAACTTATATCTATATATATAGAAATATAGATGTAGGGAACAAGAGGTATCGCAGCTGGCACTGCCACATGCGTCTGTACGATCACTTAAATAACTTTATCGCACTGGCATTCAAAAAAACTACACGGTGGTGCTCTGCTGGTGATATAGTCCATGTAATAGTATGCACAAGTAGAAAAAAGCACCGCGGCACTCACCATCAATCTTGAATTGCAGTTGCAGTTTATTTCATTGTTGCATAAAAGTGGTGGACGCGGACAATACACAGGTGCATGAATCGGCTACAGCTGTTTTGCGCTGACTTGCGCTTTTAGGCTTGACAAATCACAAGTTAGCGCGAAACAGCTGTAGCCGATTCATGCACCTGTGTATTGCCCGCGTCCACCACTTTTATGCAACAATGAAAGAAACTGCAACTGCAATTCAAGATTGATGGATCGTTGTTCCAGCCAATAGCAGCGCTGGCAGGGGACCCAAAACACTGGTGTCCCCTGCCTGACCTAGGAGGAGACAGGTGCTGACTGGTGTCCCCTGCAGCTCCGTATTGCAGCCGGAGCTGAGATGGGCATGTCTGTGGAATCTGTCCAATAGCAGCGATCGGGGCTGCAGGGGGGAGGAAATACCTCCCGCAGCCCTTAGCTAATATGGCTGCCTGCTTGGCAGAGCAGCCATCGCACCTCGGTTCCTGAGCCAAAATAGTACAGCGCTGGGCGTAAAGCCACATCCCGCTATGCTGTACTATTACGGTGCTGGTCGGGAAGGGGTTAAAATGCTTTTGCTAAACTGCAATAAAACAGATAACATGTTGAATATCATGGGTATATTGCACTGAAATATTTTTTAGAAGAAAAAAAATGTGCAATTGCTAATGTTTGCAATTGTGGTACTGGAAATAAGCCTATGAACTGTAGAAACTTGAGGTACAGCAGAATAAAACCCTACTTGAAGACTAATTAAAGCCAGTCACAATTCTTACAATTAACTTATTAGAAATTATGTTTAGTATCTTCAGTAAGTACACTGATAATAGCATAATTTAGTTAACACTTAAAGGGAAACTGTCACCTGGATTTTGTGTATAGCGCTGAGGACATGGGTATTGTGGATGTGCTAGCGGCAGTGGCGTCGCTACAGGGGAGCAAGGGAGGACAATTGCCCCCCCCAGGTCATTCCTTGCCCCCCCAGGTGCCAACCCCGGCTGATTCGCTAATCGCTGCCGCGCCCGGCCGGCCGCCCGCACTACTGAGTGACTCAGTGATTCAAGTACACTACAGACAACACAGATCAGATACACAGACATGAGTCACATGACAGATGGGGGTGGGGGCGGCGTTCGGACCCAGCGGAGGCAGAGCGTGCAGGGCGGGCGCAGGCTGGGAGTGTGGCAGCCGCAGAGACAAGTTGACATCACCACGTAAAGCTGCGTGCCTGCCCGCCCGCGCGAACGCTTGCTTCTTCTGCTACTGCGTCTGCTGCTAGTGAGCCTGTCTCTGTCTGTGCCCACTGCCCAGCCCAGACCCCAGTTTCAGACTGTCGGACAGGAGAGGAAGACTACTGTGACTGTGTGTGGCAACTTCCCAACTCTGCCTGGCCCTGCCCTGGCCGGCCCCGGCCCTAGGCAAGCTAAGAGAAAACAAAGTAAGAATAAAAAGTTTAAAAAAAAAGTATGTACCCCCACTACCTCACCTCATGGCCTGCCTGCTTGCGCCCAGCCCCTCCTCAACCCTGATACCCCTATAACTTAGGGGTATCAGGGTACATTATACAGGGGGTAATATAACTTATATTACCACCATATAATGCCTGATAGGCCTCCTGAGTTATATTACCCTTGTATAATTATGTACCCGGATACCCCTTAGTTATATGATCCCGGCTGGGTCATATAACTAAGGGGTATCAGGGTACATTATTATACAGGGGTAATATAACTCAGGAGGCCTATCAGGCATTATAAGGTGGTAATATAGCTTACATTGCCCCTGTATAATGTCCCATGATAGTCCTCCTCAGTTATATTACCCTTGTATAATGTACCTTGATACCCCTCAGTTATTTTACCCCTGTGTAATGTACCCTGATATCCCTTAGTTATATAATATAACTAAGGGGTATCAGGGTGCATTATACAGGGGTAACATAACTGAGGAGTACTATCCTATCAGGGACATAATGCAGGGGTAATGTAAGCTATATTTCCCCTTTATAATGTCTGATAGCCCTCCTCAGTTATATTACACCCAATGTACTCTGATGCCCCTTAATTATATTACCCCAGTGCCAGGGGCGTAGCTGCAGGGGAAGCGGCTGCCTTGGGGCCCTGACCTAGAAGGGGCCCATCCAGGAGGAGGAGGAGGACTAAAAGATTTTGTCAGGGCCTACTCAACAGTATTACACTATGAAAAAATATACAGATAGTACAGACAGAGTAGGAAAAGGATGGAACAGCTGTCGGGCCTGGTCATGTAATGTGATTAACTAGCCATGGGGACTGGGACATTTCAGTCCGTGACCGTCCCTCGGTTTGGCTGGACAGGCATCTGGTTGTTATGGGGCAACATACATTCACCGTGCTGTTTGCCTCAGCATCTGCAATTTGTGTAGAAACCTATACTATATTGTTTCCATAGTTTTCCATGAAGCGAATATAGATGTAAGTAAGCAGATGGATGTAGACGTGTAACATCCTTTCTTATGTGTTACAGCTTGTACAGAGTCCGAAGAGGAAGAACCCAAAAACCATACTGCCCAGGGGACGGCATTTTCTTACACCTAGCCCCCCAGCCAAAGTGTTAAAGTGGCATCAGAGATCACCAAGGAAGTCAAGTAATTGTAAGTTTACATGTGAAATATGTTTGTTATACACATATAGCATACACTGTGCCACACAATATACAGTATACCTCTACACTGTGTAGGGGTTATACTGTTTATTGTACAGCATGGCACAGGGGTTATATTGTCCGGCATGGTATAACCTCCATACATTTGATGTACAGTATACATTATAATCATTGTACCATGCCATACAATATACATTATAATCCATACACCAAGCCACAGTATAATATACAGTATTGTTCATAAACATGCTATACAATATATATTATAATCCTGTATATACTGTAGAGCATGGTGTATGAACTAAAACGTATATTGTATTTTTCAGTAGTATGATTAGCTGGTGAAAATTATTAGTGCCCCCCCATTTTTGACTGTGTATCTTCTGTGTCCCCCCCATATATTGATTCTAGAGTCGCCACTGGCTAGGGGCCATCTAGCAGCCCATGACCTCAGCTCTATACACAAAATCCCAGTGACAGGTTCCCTTTAAATGGATTCTGTCATGAGATTTTACCCCTATAACCTAAACATATGCTCATGTCCGGAGTAATAATAAGAATCCTAAGCTGGCCTTATTAAACTTCACTGTGGCTCTATTTTCCCAAAAAACAGGTTTCTATAACCTGTCAATCACTCACTTAATGTGCCCAAGGGGAGGTCCGTTAATACAGGGTGCCCGGCCGCACCCCTCGCCGTCCGGTGCCCAGCACCACCTTCCCTAGCTCAGCGCCTCCTCAGCGATCCTACCCGTCCCTCTGCCAGATCCCGCGCCTGCGCACTAGGCTCAGCCTGATGCGCCGTGGACTCCTGGCAGCGGCTTCGTTGAGCAAAGTGCGCATGGGCATCAGGCCGGCGCATGCGCACTTCGCTCAACAAAGCCGCTGCCAGGAGTCTGCGGCGCATCAGGCTGAGCCTAGTGCGCAGGTGCAGGAACTGGCAAAGGGACGGATAGGATTGCGGAGGCGGCGCTGAGCTAGGGAAGGCGGCCTGGGCACCAGACGGCGAGGGGTGCAGCCAGGCACCCTTTATTAACGGACCTCCCCTTGGGCACCTTAAGTGAGTGATTGACAGGTTATAAAAACCTGTTTTTTAGGCAAATAGAGCCACAGTGAAGTTTAATAAGGCCAGCTTAGATTTCTTATTATTACTCCGGACATGAGCATATGTTTAGGTTATAGGGGTAAAATCTCATGACAGAATCCCTTTAATTCATATGAAATTTTAATTCATAGTAGACCCTCAGAAAAAATTATGGAGAAACCAATTTTGACTAGAAGGCAACAGAGAAGGATTATTCTGGTAATTTTTTAGAGTGGCTGACAAAGATTTAAATTTACCAATTTAAAAATGAATACCAATTCTCTAAAAGAGGTTATCCAGGATTTTAATATTGATCCTTAGGATAGGCCATTAATATCTGATTAGCCGGGTCCAACAGCCCGCATCCTTGCCGAGCGGGTATTTCATAGTGTCTAACATGCTGCAAGTACACAGCTCCTACTCTCTTGAATGGGAGCAGTGCTGCAGTTACACACAATGGTTGTAGCTGTGTAATCCTGGGTCCGACTTCCAGTGACAGAGTTACTTTGAATCAGCTGATTGGTGGGGGTGTAGGTGTGCTAGACCCCCACTGAATAGATATCAATGGCCTATCTTGAGAATCCTGACTGACCCCTTTAATGTGATAATATTGACTAAATGATGATTGCTAAGTGGCTATTTGAAAATTGTTAAAATAGTGGGAGGAGGCCTAAAGCACGTGACAGTCTGGGTCTATGGGCCAATAAATCTAACCTTAACATTTGCAAACAAGTGATCTTCTTGAGGTCCACATCCCCTTTCTCTCCTGTAAGCAATGATAAGGAGTGTAGAAGGAATAAGCAACTGGCCACCTTCTCCGTAGGTTGAGAGGTAAACCGGTGATATCAGTTGACACATTCTAAAGTATTCTAAAACCATGGTGGTTTCAAAGTGCTGAAGTGTCCTAAAGTGTCATAGTGTTCTAACAGTGTTCTAACAGAAATTATAAAATATATGAAGGATAGCAAAGGGGGTAAAATACTCTACTGAGCATAATGGCCTCCTTTTTACAATAAAAACAGATTACAAATGAAGTACAATGATAACCTGCTCTCCTAAACTTAGAATTATGTGATGTTTTCATAAATCCAGACCTGGTGTCACAACCCGGGGTCCATGTGACCGACCTCCGAATCGCCCGGCATCAAACTACGAATAAACACATATGAGAATATCGGAAGTTTATTACAAAGTAACCAGAGCAAGGAATATAAACAAACAAGCTCAATGTACAGTGCAAGCTCAGTGGGTGGGAAACCAATGCGCCTCTGACTGGCAAATCCCTGGAGGGGTGTATCTAAGCAACACCCGGATTTCACTAGGACCCCTGATGGTGGGGATAGACTTTGTCAGACTATAGTTGCCAGGAGCGACACCAGATCGTAAACCAGCCAGTGACAGCAGTGATCGGCGGACCAAAGGTACCAGCAAGGTACCGACAGTACATAGAACCAGGCATAAACATGAACAAGGCAAGTACAGGCATGGAATCACAGGTAAAACAAAAACATACCCTAGTAGCAGGAATATTCCCCCTCCGAGGAACGACAGACGCCCTTCCGGAGGAGCAACGACATAACAAAGCATAGAGAAGTAATAACCTAACATAGCAAAGCTAAGCATAGACATAGCAAGACATACAGGGTATAGCTAGGAACGAGGAAAGGCCGGAGAATGATAATGAAAAAGTAGGCAGAACCAAGAACGGAGTAAAACAAACAAAGTACCCAAGGGTAAGCAGCATGGGGAAAAGCAAAAGGCCTAAATAGTAATCCCATGAATGCAGCAAGGAGGCCACACCCACAGAGCCAGACAGAGAAGATTAACCCCAAATGAACCAGACAGGGGAGTTAACCCTAACAGCACAATAATTAATCTGCAGCGAGGGAGCTGCATTACGGGCATTGCCGATGGCAACCAAACTTACATGGACAAAACCGAACACAAATACGAAATTAAGTCAAAGGGGTACAGAGGTACACGGGCAGGTTCACAAGTGTAGCCGCAGCCAGCATGCTGCCGCTAGCAACCATCCTGCATGGAGAGGTCTGCAGCCAGTACGCCACAGGGCAAGCAGCCAGGCTACATGACCATAGTTCATGGTGAACCACACCATGACACCTGGTAGAAAGTTTCTGTTAGTAGGGGGCTGCATGTTGAGGCAACTGTCATTTAAAATATGAATAGAAATATAGGTCTATGATTTAGGAAAAAAGCATAAAAGATTTTACAGAGTTCCTAAAGTGCTTCATATCATAGAGTTTTGGAAATGTAAAGGTTAAGTAATCATCATTATTTATTTCTGACATAAATCTGAAAGGAATTTAATCCTAAACCATACATCTTGGAAATAGTCTTCTGCTCTGTGAGCATCCCACTTCACTGTTAGCAATTAGATGTCCGATTTATTAGAAAGATGAGAAATTGTACATATATATATTTTTAACAGTGGAGGTGATAACAGACTTGACAGTCTATGAAAACTGCCTTAAGACGTAATAGTTTATTATGTCCATAAAACACTTTAGTGCAAAATAAATTGCTGTTCTATTCAAATCCTAAATGCAGCACAACAGAATGTCATAGACGTAAGGATATTTTCCTCTTTTCTGAGATCTATTTTATCATAATCTGTGCACTAGGTGACAGCCTTGCACACATGATTGCCTTTTCCTGGTTAGTTAGTCTGTCAAGGTCAGGGTCCTTTTGGCCTTTTCCAGTGTAAAAACAGAAAGGCTGTTGTAGATGTACTTAAAGTACTGGACATAGTACTAGATAATCAAAAATTCCCCGCACAGTATTGTCTACTCTAAAAGGCCACCCATGGACTTTACAGTTTCACATTAACTATCTCATTACTTAGAGGTCTTATCTGCTAAAGACATCTCTACCATATTCTTTTTAGGGTAAGCTACACTAGTAAATTGAAAGTCTTTTTGAAAGCAGGGACTCAAACCAAGTCTACCTTTTCACTAAGGACTGTATTACAACAGATTATCTGACCAATATCTGTTCAATCAGACCAATAGTTGGTGTGTATAACAAAACAAAAAGTCTGTGTGTGTAATAGGCCATCTGACCAAAGATTGGGCAGAAAATCTGTCAGATAATGTGTCGGTATAATACAGGCCTAAGAAAGAAGGTTTATAGAGATCCCAGAAAAAAAAATGATAAAAGTTAGTGCTTCCTCACATCATTCATCAGGGGAAATTGACGTTTAGTTTCCAGTGGTAGTTTTGACATAAAGTCTGCTTGCATGTAATCATTTTTCAAATCACCAACAAATGATTTGCGTATTTGAAAATAATTTTCATGAGTCCAATGGTCGTACAAATACCTTCATTTTTAGATGATTGATTGTTGTACAAAATGTTTAGCTATCAGTAATGCAATCATAGTAGCCTATCTATAGTTATCATGCTTTAGTAACAGAGCTTCCATCCCTAACTCTTTGGAAGATCAGTATTGGCGAATTAGATGCAATTGCAGCTCTTTTGTTGGAGCCTCTGGGTTGTGAAACCAAGTATACCCTGATACATTGTGCATAAAGACTATCAGTCCACTAAAAGTTGTAATAGGTAAACTCTAATGCTCCATAAGACTAGATTGGATGGCAACCACGCTGTTATGAGCACTATTAACAAATTCTTGAACAGCATTGCGAATTACTTAAAAGTGATGAGGATACATCCAACATCATGACTGACATCTCTTAAATCATGTTTCACAGATGACATACTGTAATCTGCAAGATTGCTTAGTAAATATCATGGTTACCTTCTTGTCCACCTGGAACCTTGAAATGGGGACACTGCAGGAACTGTCAACACATTGCATAGCCAAAAGCATTTATGAGCACTACATCACAATGATTTATACCACTCGAGATATAATACACAACTGGTGTGATATATTCGATAACCTGCAGATGTATTGATAACATTTCACAGATTTTAAAAGATAAATCTTGAATGTATAAGTGATATCATATGAAAATATGAGACACTACTGGCCAAGTATGTAATGGATGGGATATATAGGACCTTCTCAAAGTGTAAGGAATTATGATTATCGGATTGTACAGAAAGAAGCCTATAACTTAATTGTATGTCTTCTAGTGACCTTTATGAATATCTGATGCATACTTATAATCACTTATATGGATGAGCATTGAGGTATTTAATGTAGTATTGATTGTGTCTGTCTGTTCTGGAAACTTTCATAGATCAGCACTGATATTTGTTAATTTGCAGATACGTGCTGATCTGATGAAATGAAATACCTAATTCTACTTTATGATCTGTGGTGGTATCCTCCAGCCCATAAACCATCGTATCAGTCTAGAATATGTACACCTTGTTCTATATAGAATAATTAAACTGTCTACTTGGCACATAACAGATGTTAGACACGCAGTGCGTTTGAAACTACTGTATTAACCGGACAGATTTTAACTGGGGCTACTCCTAAGTGTGTTATCCTGGAAGTTCCTAAACAAGGATCTAGACTTTGCTGCAAGGCCGCTGCCTCCTGAAGTAGTCTCTGTTTGGTAGACAGTTGACCCATGGGGGTCAAGAGACATCAGAGCAGAGAACCAAGGGGTCAGGTAAAACCAAAGTCAGGGACAGGCCGAGGTCAGGACAATCAGAGTATATGTAATCTGACAATCTGAGGTCAGGGAATAAAGCTCAGGGTCAAATCCAACACACAGGCAAAAGTCTGTTGACCAGCAAACAAACAAAATCAGGAGAGTTTTGTAGGATACTAGTGGACTAGGACCTATTGCTCAGGCACTCTCTTACAGGGGAAGGTGCTGAAAATACCCCAAGGTGGCCAGCGAATGGCTGGTATAGATTAATGTGTGACCTGGCTCTTTAAGAGCTGGAGGGAGAGGAGGAGAAGTCTTGCTGGCAAGAAGCAGGATGTAGCCTGCGTTGAGGGGCAGAGTAACTTCAGTGGCCGTGCCCACTGGAAGGTGGGCAGATGACAGCGAGCCCGCGAGTAAGTGGGCAAACGGAGCAGCTGCAGCCACAAGACACCACTGTAACAAATCGTATATGCCATACATCAGACTGTATTACACAATGAGGGGGATCTATAATTCTCATTTAGGACATTTGTGTTAAATGGGTGATGGTGGAATCGCATGGTGAGCTATCACAATATATGACATTTTACATAAGGGAATCACTGTACTTTCCTGACCTTTCCATGTTCTAAACATTTATGCTTTCTGAAGATCAGCCTGAAAGCCTCTGAGGATTACATTGAAATTCAATCTCAGTCTCTCTAGATAGCCTAATCTGTTTTCAGTGGATAATGCTGTCATTGCTAGGTTACCAGCAATCTGCACTCTCATGGTGGATTGTGCGGTTATGTAAAGCTTGTCCCAATCAATGAGTGTGGAACATGATTGGTTGAAAAGGGAGACCTCCAATGGAATGGGAAAGGGTTCTCCATTATAAGGTCCACACAGCTGTCTGTGCTGTGACCATGCTGCATGCAGAATATTTTCCCTGATGATTCTTTGCTGTTATAGGCCAATATAGGTTGAAACATATAAAAGGTTATGTTATTATAAAAGGGATAATTTCCATTAGTCAATGTAAACAACAAAGGCTCTTGTTAGGGCTAGTACACTTTGGTAGTTGGGAGCTTCTGTTTTTTATTATGTTCCTGTGTATCCTTGTTCAAAGATATTAAGTTTTCTAACACATGACAGTTTAGTTTATGCTACTTCCTTTTTTCAGTGATAGTGTATAATTACTGGTAAGGCGGAGCTCTAGATAGAAGACAAAAAAAAATATTTTTTTCTTCCTTCATAAATTTCACCTCCACCCCAGTTGAGTCCAAGACGGGAGCCTACTCTGCATTCCTATTATTCTAACCTTCCCATGACTGCTAACAGCAAATGATGGCTGTACAATAAATATTTATTAAGAATAAATGAGTTTTATCATTTAATGCTGATCTCCTTTGACATTTAGAATATACAGGGGAAACTCGAAAAATTAGAATATTGTGCAAAAGTCCATTTATTTCAGTAATGCAAATTAAAAGGAATTGCAATTAATGCAGCTTAAAATTAGAATTTTGTGAAAAGGTTCAATATTCTAGGCTCAAAGTGTCACATTCTAGTCAGCTAATTAATCCATACCCCCTGAGCAAAGGGTACCTCAAAATTGTGACTTTGGGGTTTCATAAGCTGTAAGCCATAATCATCCAAATTATAACAAATAAAGGCTTGAAATATCTCGCTTTGCATGTAATGAGTCTATCTCATATTAGTTTCACCTTTTAAGTTGCATTACTGAAATAAATGAACGTTACACAATATTCAAATTTTTCGAGTTTCACCTGTACAATGTGCTACTATATTATTGTGATATCTTAGCTTCAGGAAAATATAGACTTAAAAGGGTTTTCCAAGATTTTTTTAGATAGGTCATCAGTGTCTGATCAGTGGGGGTCTGACACCTGGGACCCCTGCTTATCAGCTGTTTTGAGAAGGCAGCGGATCTCAGTCCCATTCACTTAAGTGGGGCTGAGCTGCGCCTAGGCAACGTGACAAATAAACATGTCGTCACTCAGCCTAGGAAAAGCAGAGAGAAGGTCACAGCACTCATGGAAGCACCTCTGCCTTCTCAAACAGCTGATCGGCAGGGGTCCCAGGTGTTAGATCCCCACCGATCAGATACTGTTGAACCTATCCTGAGGATAGGTCATCAGTGAAAAAAATCTTGGAAAACCCCTTTAACACGACTTAGGTGCATATATATACAAAGATAACATACAGAGTAAAGTAAGTAACAATCAACGAAAGCTATGAAAACAAATGGGCCAGCTCCACATATACCAATGCCCAACACAGCACTCAGCCGATGCCAATATGAGACAAAGAAAGGTGATGGTAGCAAATCACATCTTACCCTGATGATGTCTTCGATGGAGCTGAGCTCTCTTTTTTACATATCTAGAAGTTTTCTAGTCTCGTAGCCCCACCTAAATACGCATGTACAGTTACTTCATTCTTCAGGAACATGGCCAGTTATCAGACATCACTAACCAACTACATTACAAGGAATGTACTACTTAATATACTTTGTTATACAATTACAATCAGTCATAAATGAACGAATCATAATGAATATTGCTTCATGTAAATGAAACATAAAGTGAAGGTCCATCAGAGTGTTTTTTTTTTCTAAATATGATCAGAATTTTGCACTGATTAAAGGGATTGTACCACGATTGACAAATCATTTATCGCCTACCCACAGGACTAACTGCTAGAATCCCCTTAGATCTTGAGAACAGGGGTCCATTCAGTCTCTATGGGACTGCTCAAGATGACTTGGAGCACAGTGCACTGCTATCTTCATCAGTCCTGTAAACTTTGCATGGAGTGGCAGAGTTCATGCTGCTCCATTCAAATGGAAGACATAGGACCCCCATTCTTGTGATCAGTGGGAACCCCAGTTGTCAGAGCCCAACTAATCACTGTGGATTGTCTTATAACAGTCCCTTTAATATATTGGGAGAGCATTGTCATTCTGATATAGGGCACCAAACTCCCTTAAAAGACATACTTAAAAGATAGCAAGCTAACTACCCACACCTGCCATTAGAGGGAGCAAACTGTTACATATTAAACTTAATAACACAATATGAGTTAAGGTCCTAAAATCTGCTCTAGTAATGTACAATAAGATACAAAATGTTGGTTAGAACATAAAAATACATGTACAATTAGCAAAATAGTTTTGAACATAATAGTAAAAGTTAGCTCCTCATGCATGATTTTACAATTGAGAAGCAATAATGATATAAAACAACCCACTAATAGTGTAATACAGATTATCCAAATAAATATCAGTTTTTAGTAAGAAACACCTGACCTCTGAATCTCTCTATTTTATATGTGACTAACTATAGGCATAATTAAAAATAATATGTGTGATTGGTGAGCAGGATAGCTTTTATTAGTCCTGCATACTGCATATGTTCAGCATTTTTTAATCAGCTGGGTATGCTTCCAAATATATTTAATGGCTTAGAGAGCATTCAGATTTCAGACCATTTGCCATTATCAATTTGCCCTGGCCAAATGACTCAACTTCTAAATAGCATTTCAATCTGTACACTGCTTTTTATGTTGGAATATATTAACTATGCATATCTGCTTAGCCATGTGGGCTAATTATTAAGTAAAATAAACAGCAAGAAGTGTTAGCTGCTAGGAAAAACTTTAAAGTGAGCATCACAACACAAGTTATCATTTTCAAAATAAGAATTTCAGTAAAGTTGTTAGCTGTTCTTATAAATATTGCATTATTTACATACAGAATCTTACAGTTAATGGGTTGAATCACTGGAAATACAGTGAAATATGCTTTTTTGCCAGATTCACAATGTTGTTAAAGGATCTAATCACGCCAACACCATGGTGCTTAAAGGTCATGGACACCTTTGACATAAATTATTTTATATGTTCGCCAGGCTTCAATCTTCATTCCTTCATGTTAAAGCAGCGGGTGTGGAACTACTCTGTCATCTGAACAGATTTAACTTTAGGCTGTTCACCCTTTACAGAGATCTGAACTTCACTGCAGAGGAACGACCAGGCCACTACCTCCTGGAGTATTCTCTGTGTTATTGGCAACTGACCCATGGGAGTCAGTTGCTGCTACAATTGCTGATCTGTCAGATTTCACTGGGGGATCACATGACCTGTAATATCAGCTTCTCTTCCTGCTCTGATGATGTTTTGTGCACAAGCCTGAGAGAGCAGATATGTGTCTGTAAACAAGACACCACTGTGCTGGCCATGCCCCCTTGCACTGGCTGAGCTGCTGCTGTCTGCTCTCTCTCTCTCTCTGGATTCTTTAACCCCTTCAGCAGCAGAGAGGGCTGGAGGCTTTACTGAGTAGCTGAAGGCAGTGAGGAGAAAATGCTGGGAACAGGAGTTGACAGACTAGAAAAGTTCTGCAGAGTATTGTACAAGAACAGGTAGGGAGAGCCTATGTGTATCAGCAACGTCATTGTACAGCTGGGACTTGTAATTCTACACATAAAACATGTTGCTGAGTATCCTAGCAAGCAGACATTTCACTCACTCACTTGTACTCACTCCCTTTGTAGAGCAGGAGGAGGGGCAGAGACTGTTGTTATTGCAGGTAAACAAAGGGGAAGAACAGAGCCAGGGAAATGAGGAAATATATATATATATTTTTGCCAAAAACTTTCTTAGCTCAGTTATATATTGCTGCCCGTCACATTTACAGTGCTATATATATATATATATATATATATTTTTCATAACTCGGACAACCCCTTTAATTGTAGAAGTTTTGCAACAGGTTTTTGGAACAAAATGGCCTAAGTGCACAAAGACTAAGGCAAAAATATGTGCTGCCGGTGATATTGAAAAAAAAACTTTATTGTATACTTATTAAGTGTAGAAGCTTTTCAACAGGTTTTGGGGAAAACTAGTGCAATTGCATAACCTCTATTAACTACAGAAGCTTTGAAACAGTTTTTTTGGAGAATATGGACAATTGCGCAACATCTGTTAATAGTAGAGATAGCGCGCCCCCCAGTCATTGTACACCTCAGATGCTGTGTTTATACATGATCGCGGCATCTGAGTGTAAAAACAGCGTGAAATGAACATAAAAAAAAAACTTACCCCCTCCATTTGCTCGAGACGGATCGGCAGCCGCAATCTTGCTTGAAGATCTGGAGCGAAATCTCGCGTGTCATATGTCACCACACACTGGATTTCGGCCTAGATCTTCAATCAAGATGGCGGATGGCGGCCCGTCGCGCGCAAATGGAGGTAATAAGTATAAATTTTTTTCGTTTATTACACTATTTCAGGTTAAATCGATTCGCTAGCACGAAGCAGGAGGAAATTCGACTTCAAGGCGAATTAAATTTATCCTGAAATTCTAGCCAACACAATCCTCACCCTGATCCTCCTTCCTCCCACCATTGAGAGTCTTGCCAAACAAGTGATCCCTCTTTTCAGCGCCATTCCTTCATTTGGGCCTCTCGACAAGCCCGCTTGAAGAGGGATGTGAGATCTTGTGCCCTGATTCCCAAACTCTTGAGCATCCACAGTCACAAGAAGATGATGGTGGGGAATGGCAATTAGTGTTTCACGAGGTGGATGCTAATGATGAGACAGTTGCCAATAAGTCAATGGCAATTAGTGTCTCAACAGGTTGATGATGAGGATGAGACACAGTTGTCAATAACTGAGGTTGTTGTTAGGTCAACAAGTCAGAAGGATGAGCAGAGTTAGGAAGTGGAAGAGGAGGTGGTGGACGATGAAGTCACTGACCCAACCTGGGAAGGTGGAAAGCCAAGTGAGGACAGCAGTACAGAGGGGGAGGGATCCACAGCACCGCAACAGGCTGTAAGAGGCAGTGGGGTGGCAAAAGGGAGAAGGAGGGCCACACGAAACAGGCCCGCAACTGTTCCCCGAAGCACCCACTTGTGGCAATCTCCCTTGCCAAGGGGTAGGTGTTCCGCAGTCTGGCACTTTTTTTTAGGAAAGTGCGGATGACAAAAGAATTGTAATTTGCAACCTGTGCCATACAAAAATGAGCAGGGGCGTGAACACTAGCAACCTCACCACCATTAGCCTGATCAGCCACATGGCATCAAAGCACCGTAATAGGTGGGCCGAAGGCCTGGGTCCACAATCTGTGTCTGCGGGTCACACCACTCACTGCCTCCTCTTCCCCTGTGTTACGTGCTGGCCAATCCCGTGTCAAAGGCGTAGACCTGGATGCCTCCCACCCTGCACCTTCGCAAGCACCATCAGCAACCACATCCACTTCCGTGTCCCAGCGCAGCGTACAAATGTCCTAACACCAGGCATTTGAACGTAAGCGCAAATACCCGGCCACCCACCCACAGGCTATAGCACTAAATGCGCAACTTTCCAAATTACTGGCCCTGTAAATGTTGCCATTTAGGCTTGTGGACACTGAGGCCTTCCGCAGCCTGATGTCGGCGGCCGTCCCTCGTTACGTAGTCCCCAGCCACCACTATTTTTCACAGTGTGCCGTGTCTGCCTTACACCAGCATGTGTCCCGTAACATCACCCGTGCCCTGACCACTGACACATGGACAAGTGCTTTCAACCAGGGATGCTACATTTCCTTGACGACACACTGGGTGAAGGTTGTGGAGGCCGGGAGCGAGTCATACCCTGGGATGTCACAAGTGCTACCGACGCCGAGGATTGTGGGCCCTAATTCCATCAGGGTTTCTGCCACCACCTACGTTAGTGGCTCCAACCCCCACTTCTCCTCCTCCCCCCTCTCCTCCACTTTCAACTCAGAATTATCTGTCACGAGTTGGAGGTCCCAGGAGAGACCTCCGCGTCGTCAAGCAAAAACACACAGCAATACGGTACAGACACAACAGAGTTTATTGCACAAACAGAATCCAAGGAGGGAAACACAGGGAAGTTGAGAGCTCTATGTACCGTCCGCACAGTGGGGGAAAAACCCCCACTGCGCCACTGTCTAGTAATACTCCAGAGGGGCGTGACTAAGCAACTCCTGGTATTCACTAGGGCCCCAGATGGTAGGGTTAGGCTTTGCCACAGGGAGTTGCCATGGTCCACTCTGGAGCGTGAACTAGACAGTGACAACAGGAGCAAACGGACAACAGGTACCAGAAGGTACCGACGGTACATAGGCAAACATAACAAACAGGCAACTAAAAATACAAGCAGGAGTTCACGCAAGGGAACAGGAGTGGCAATGAGCAGAGAAGGACTAGCTCCACCAGTGGTATACTGCGTGGCCTTGCCCATAGCACTCTGCAGCTAGGCACGCTGCAGCAAGGGATTGCTGAACAGAGACATATGAATACACACAAGGTAACTAAAACATAACTGGCAGAACAGATAACAGAAAGACAGGAAAGAGGACGGGAATGAACAAGTAGGAAACCCACAGAACACAGACAGACACGGATCCCATGGGTCAGCAGCATGGGAGAGTGAATACAAATAAGGAGCAGGACAAGACAACACACACCAGGAGAGCTGACACAGAACTGAGGAAACCTCAGCCTTATATACAGGTTCCATGGGTGCAGCAGAGAGGCCACACCCATGGAGCAGACAGAGAGGATTAACTCCAAATAGAAACACAGGGAAGTTAACCCATAAAGAATCAAAGCACACAGAAACAGAGCTGCAGCGAGAGCATAGACAGAAGGTCACAGCCAGAGGTAACGACTGTGACATTATCCTCTTGCAGCACCAGTAAGCCTTCAGTCGGTAGCTGGAAGCAAAGTAGCACTGCAGTAGGGAAGCGTCAACAGGCCGTGCTTAAGCTGATCTGGTGACAAACAGGTGACAAACAGCACACCTCCGCAGAGCTATGTCAGGGGATAAGAGACCAGACTGAGCTGTGGCTCTTGCCACTTAACCTAGAACCAGGCATGGTTGTGTCTGATAATGTCCATAACTTGGTGGCAGCTTTGGAGCTTGGTAAGCTCACACACATCCCATGCCTAGCCCATGTCTTCAACTTAGTGGTTCAGCGGTTTCCGAAAACCTACGCCTGAGCTACTGGTGAAGGTGTGCCCATTTCCGCAAGTTATCAACAGCTTCCACCGGTCTGTCAACACTGCAGCAGCGCTTACAATTGCCAGCTCACCGACTGTTGTGCGACGTGGGCACTGGAACTCGACGTTTCACATATTGGCCAGACTTTGTGAGCAGCAGTGGGCAGTAGTGGAATAACAGCTGTAACATGGTCGTCGCCTTTCCAGTCAGCTTCCGCTCTTCCCAAACGAGGACAGGACATGGATGTATGACCTCTGTGAGCTTTTAAGAAACTTTGAGGAATCAACACAGATGGTGAGCGGCGATAACGCTATTATCAGCGTCACTATCCCACTTCTGTGTCTACTCAAAGGCTCACAATTAAGGCTGACGCTTTGCATGTGGAAGAGGTGGAAATGGGGGAAGACATTACACAGGGTAATAGCCAGACCCCCCTCAGATCATCTTCTCAGTGCAAATTGGATGATGATGAGGAGGATCAGGAGATGGTTGCCTCCGCTACAGAGGGTAGTACCCATGGAAGTTTAATTCTATGTGTTCAGTGTCGATGGGCAGAAGAGGAGGAAGAGGATGAGGAGATTAAGAGTCATCCTCCTGATGATGACAGCGAAGTCTTGCCTGTTGGGACTCAAACACACATGGCTGACTTTATGTTAGGCTGCCTTTCCCATGACCCACGCGTTTTACGCATTTTGGACAACATCGATTACTGGTTGTTCACCCTTCTCAACCCTCACTACAAAGAGAACTTATCATCTCTCATTCCTGTGGTGGAGAAGACGAGCAAAATGGTGCAATACCAGAAGGTCCTTGTTGAAAAATTGCTCCAAATATTTCCAGCTGACAACGCGGGTGGCAGAGTACGTAGTTCCTTCGGAAATAGAGGAGTGGAGACGAGGGGAACACACAGCAGTTCCAACAGAGGCAGGGCAACCCTCTCCAAAGCCTGGGAAAGTTTCATGACACCCCGCCAGCACCCTCACCCTGATACGCGGCCTTGTGTCACAAGGAGGGAACAATTTTGGAAGATGGTGAAGGAGTACGTAGCAGACCGTGTCAGCATCCTCAATGATCCCTCTGTGCCTTACAACTACTGGGTGTCCAAGCTGGACACTTGGCACGAACTGGTGCTCTACGCCTTGGAGGTGCTGGCCTGCCTTGCTGCCAGAGTTTTGTCAGAGCGGATATTTAGTGCAGTTGGGGGCATAATAATTGATAAGCGGATCCGCCTGTCAACTGAAAATGTTGACAGGTTGACTCTTATAAAAATGAACAAGGCCTGGATTGCCCCTGACTTCTTTACTCCACCAGAGAAAAGCGGCAGAACATAAAGGCACTTTAAATGTGTTTTTTTATAATGTACTGAATACACTGTATTCCCATGAACAGAGGATTTTGAGAGATTTAGGCCCCTGTCACCCAGGCACAGCAGGGGTTCATTCACGGCAAAAGGGGGTTCTTGTCACCCAGCAATAGAACAGAGGATTTCGACAGATTTAGGCGCCTGTCACCCAGGCACAGCAGGGGTTCATTCATGGCAAAAGGGGGTTCATGTCACCCAGCAATAGAACAGAGGATTTTGAGAGATTTAGGCCCCTGTCACCCAGGCACAGCAGGGGTTCATTCACGGCAAAAGGAGGTTCATGTCACCCAGCAATAGAACAGAGGATTTTGAGAGATTTAGGCCCCTGTCACCCAGGCACAGCAGGGGTTGATTCACGGCAAAAGGGGGTTCATGTCACCCAGCAATAGAACAGAGGATTTTGAGAGATTTAGGCCCCTGTCACCCAGGCACAGCAGGGGTTCATTCACGGCAAAAGGGGGTTCATGTCACCCAGCAATAGAACAGAGGATTTGGAGAGATTTAGGCCCCTGTAACCCAGGGTTTGTATACGACAAAAATAGTAAAATGTCACCCGACAATTAAAAATAAGATTTTTTTCAATTTAGGGCACTAAAAATAGTCCTTGAAAGGCTAGAGGGATGTAAAAGGCAGTAAAATGTGCTTAAGAGCATGGCAACTGCTCTGCAAACAAATGTGGATAGGGAAATAAAATAACTCAAAATTACAAATTATTAACCTGCAACTCAGAGAAGGAGGTGGATATGGAGTCGGAGGTTGAGGAGTCGGTGAATGTGGTGTTGTAGGTGGAGGCAGCAATGGAGGAGGAGGAGGTAGCCAACAATGTTTTTTTTTTTTATTGGGGTAGGTAGCCCCCAAAATATTGGGATACATAAAAAAGAAAGAAAACAAAGAGTCATTGCACTTGACTTGAGTACAAGAATGTATGTTTGATGGTGGTATAAATGTCTATTCTACACAAGGTACAGACAAGTCTTGTGGGATCCAAGCCTGGTTCATTTTAATAAACGTGAGCTTGTCCACGTTGGCTGTAGGCAGGTGGCTGCGTCTGTCTGTAATGACGCCTCCTGCAATGCTAAATACACGTTCAGAGGGTACACTGGCTGCAGGGCAGGCCAGCACTCCAAGGCATACAGTGCAAGCTCTGGCCATGTGGACAATTTAGAGACCCAGAAGTTGAATGGGGCAGAACCATCAGTCAGTACGTGTAGGCGTGTGCACAGGTACTGTTCCACCATGTTGTTCAAATGCTGCCTCCTGCTAACACGCTCCATATCAGCAGTTGGGGCCGGTTGTTGCGGCGAGGTGACAAAGCTTTTCCACATGTCGGCCATGCTAACCCTGCCTTCTGAGGTGCTGGTGCTGACACAGCTGCGTTGGCGACCTCTTTCTCCTCCCCTGCCTTTGCCTTGTACTTCCACTTGTCCCCCGGTGTCAGTCGGGAATGCTCTCAGGAGCGCGTCTACCAGCGTGCGCCTGTAGTCGCGCATCTTCCGATCACGCTCCAGTGAGGGAATTAAGGACGGCACATTGTCTTTGTAACGCGGATCCAGCAGGGTGGCCACCCAGTAGTCAGCACACGTTAAAATGTGGGCAACTGTGCAGTCGTTGCGCAGGCACTGCAGCATGTAGTCGCTCATATGTGCCAGGCTGCCCAGAAGTAAGGACAAGCTGTCCTCTGTGGTAGGCGTATCGTCTGCATCTTCTGTATCCCCCCAGCCACGCACCAGTGATGGGCCCGAGCTGCGTTAGATGTCACCACGCTGTGAACATGCTTCATCCCCATCCTCCTCCTCCTCATCATCCTCCTCCTCATCCTCCTCCAGTAGTGGGCCCTGGCTGGCCAAATTTGTACCTGGCCTCTGTTGTTGCAAAAATCCTCTTTCTGAGCCACTTCTAAAAGACTGGCCTGAAAGTGTTAGAGATAACCCCTCTTCCTCCTCCTCATCCTGGGCCACATCCTCTTCCATTATCGCCCTAAGTGTTTTCTCAAGGAGACATAGAAGTGGTATTGTAACGCTGATAACGGCGTCATCGCCACTGGCCATGTTGGTGGAGTACTCGAAACAGCGCAACAGGGCACACAAGTCTCGCATGGAGGCCCAGTCATTGGTGGTGAAGTGGTGCTGTTCCGCAGTGCGACTCACCCATTCGTGCTGCAGATGAAACTCCACTATGACCTGCTGCTGCTCGCACAGTCTCTCCAGCATGTGCAAGGTGGAGTTCTACCTGGTGGGCACGTCGCATATGAGGCGGTGAGCGGGAAGGCCGAAGTTACGCTGTAGAGCAGACAGCCGAGCGGCAGCAGGATGAGAACAGATGGCCCGCACTTTACGCAGCAGCTCTGACATGTCGGGGTAGTTGTGAATGAATTTCTGCACCACCAAATTCAGCACATGCGCCAGGCAAGGGATGTGCGTCAAATCGGCTAGTCCCAGAGCTGCAACGAGATTTCGCCCATTATCGCACACCACCAGGCCGGGCTTGAGGCTCACTGGCAGCAACCACTCGTCGGTCTGTTGTTCTATACCCTGCCACAACTCCTGCGCGGTGTGGGGCCTGTCCCCCAAACACATCATTTTCAGAACGGCCTGCTGACGTTTACCCCTGGCTGTGCTGAAGTTGGTGGTGAAGGTCTGTCGCTGACCGGATGAGGAGGTGGTAGAAGAGAAGGAGGAAGCCGAGTAGGAAGAGGAGGCAACAGGAGGCAAAGAATGATGCCCTGCGATCCTCGACAGCGGAAGAACGTGCGCCAAACAGCTCTCCGCCTGGGGCCCAGCCGCCACTACATTTACCCAGTGTGCAGTTAGGGAGATATAGCGTTCCTGGCCGTACTTACTGGTCCACGTATCTGTGGTTAGGTGGACCTTGCCACAGATGGCCTTGCGCAGTGCACACTTGATTTTATCCGATACTTGGTTGTGCAGGGAGGGCACGGCTCTCCTGGAGAAGTAGTGGCGGCTGGGAACGACGTACTGTGGGACAGCAAGCGACATGAGCTGTTTGAAGCTGTCCGTCTCCACCAGCCTGAATGACAGCATTTCAAAGGCCAGTAGTTTAGAAATGCTGGCATTCAGGGCCAGGGATCGAGGGTGGCTAGGTGGAAATTTACGCTTTCTCTCAAAGGTTTGTGAGATGGAGAGCTGAACGCTTCCGTGTGACATGGTGAAGATGCTTGGTGACGGAGGTTGTGTTGTTGGTGGCACATCCTCTGTTTTTCTGGGCGGCAGGTGCCAACATTCCTCCAGGGGTGGAGGAAGAGGCCGAGGCAGCAGCAAAAGAGGAAGCAGGAGGGGCCTGAGCCCTTTCTTGGTTTTGAAGGTGCTTACTCCACTGAAGCCCGTGTCTCGCATGTAGATGCCTGGTCATGCAGGTTGTGCTAAGGTTCAGAACGATAATGCCTCGCTTCAGGCTCTGATGGCACAGCGTGCAAACCACTCAGGTCTTGTCGTCAGCACATTGTGTGAAGAAGTGCCATGCCAGAGAACTCCTTGAAGCTGCCTTTGGTGTGCTCGGTCCCTGGTGACGGTGGCCAGTAGCAGGCAAACTGTTTTGGCGATGGCTGCTCTGCTTTTGCACCCTGCTCCCGCTTTTGCTACGCTTTTGGCTCAGTCTCACCACTGCCTCTTCCTCCGAACTCTGAAAGTCAGTGACACGACCTTCATTCCATGTGGAGTCTAGGACCTCATCGTCCCCTGCATCGTCCTTCACCCAGTCTTCCTCCCTGACCTCCTTTTCGGTCTGCACACTGCAGAAAGACGCAGCAGTTGGCACCTGTGTTTCGTCATCATTAAAGACGTGCTGAGGTGGTATTCCCATGTCCTCATCAGGAAACATAAGTGGTTGTGCGTCAGTGCATTCTTTGTCTTCCACCCCTGGGGAAGGGCTAGGTGGATGCCCTTGGGAAACCCTGCCAGCAGAGTCTTCAAACAGCATAAGAGACTGCTGCATGACTTGAGGCTAAAACAGGTTCCCTGATATGCACGGGGGTGATGTGACAGACTGATGGGATGGGTTTCAGGCGCCACCTCTGCGCTTTCTGCAGAAGTCTGGGTGGGAGATAATGTGAACGTGCTGGATCCACTATCGGCCACCTAATTGACTAGCGCCTGTACTTGCTCAGGCCCTACCATCCATAGAATGGCATTAGGCCCGACCAAATATCGCTGTAGATTCTGGCGGCTACTGGGACCTGAGGTAGTAGGTTCAGTAGAACGTGTAGCTGTGGCAGAACGGCCACGTCCTCTCCCTGCACCAGAGGCTCCACCACCACCACCACCACCACGACCATGACCATGACCGCGTCCCTTATTAGATGTTTGCTTCATAGTCAGCGTTCACAAAACAAAGTAAAAAGTGGTTAAGTCTGTTAAAAATAATTAACTGCCAATAAAAACCCTGATGTAGGGTATTGCACTAAATTTTTTTTTTTTTAACTCTATATGACAGCGGTATTTGTGGCCTAATTTTCACAGTAACTTATGCACATCTAATCCCAGATGTGCAGTATATCATAGGGTTTTTTCACCCCAGTAACCAAAAAGCCGTATTTCTGGCCTAAATGTGACAGTCACTTATGCATGTTTAATCCCAGATGTGCAGTATATTAGAGGGTTTTTTCACCCCAGTAAGCACAAAGATGTATTCTGGCCTAAATGTGACACTCACTTATGCACGTCTAATCCCAGATGTGCAGTATATTAGAGGGTTTTTTCACCCCAGTAAGCACAAATATGTATTTCTGGCCTAAATGTGACACTCACTTATGCATGTCTAATCCCAGATGTGCAGTATATTAGAGGGTTTTTTCACCCCAGTAAGCAAAAAGATGTATTTCTGGCCTAAATGTGACACTCATTTATGCACATCTTATCCCAGATGTACAGTATATCATAGGGTTTTTTCACCCCAGTAACCAAAAAGCCATATTTCTGGCCTAAATGTGACAGTCACTTATGCACGTCTAATCCCAGATGTGCAGTATATATTAGAGGGTTTTTTCACCCCAGTAACCAAAAAGATGTATTTCTGGCCTAAATGTGACAGTCACTTATGCACGTCTTGGGGGACGGCGTTGGTTCATTGCCTGCGTTGTGCCCCCTTGCTGCTATAGGGGATAGGCTTAGTCCCCGGGCAACGAGAGGCGATCACCCTACCTGCCTACTACTTCGGTGGTGGGTGAGGGATTCAAAGTTCCTGTGACGTACCGGTCGAGAGGATGGCTGAGATGGATGTCCAGAGTTCTGACCTGGGGGAAGTTCCTGATTTCCAGAAAGTCAGAAATGGAATTCGGTTTTGGCTGTTGGATCCGGAGACGAGAGAGAAGGGACTATCTTTTCTCGTGGAAGAGATTTTATACCGTTTGATCGAGATTCGGAAGGAATTCGTCCTGTCTATGCTGGAGTTTCCAAGACGAGGATTATATGACGTGGTATTCATCTCTGAGGATATTTGAACGGGGGTGTTAAAGAAACTAGAACAAGTCGGACTTAATACAATTTTACATGGAGTTAAAGTTCTGGCACATTACCCAAGAAAAGAAAGACTGGTGACAGTGCGGATGTTTAGTCCGTACATACCAGAAGAGGACATTTATGGTTTTCTACTGAGATACTGTGAAAAAGTGATCCTAAATGGGAAGGTATATAATAAGTTCGGTTTTCGGACTACAAAGTGGAAGTTCCTTGTTAAATTCATGGAAGATTCTAGGGGGGGAATTGTTTTTCCACCTGGAAGGTTCAAGATTGGAGCTGTGAATGGAGAATTGATTTTTAATGGAATATCTTTTCTTTGTAGAAATTGCAAAAAGTATGGTCATTTGAAAGATGAATGTACTGATCTTTGGTGTTCAAAATGTGAGGAGTTAGGACATTTAGCTGGAGCTTGTAAGAAAGATAGAAAATGTAATTTATGTGGGCAAGTAGGGCATATATACTCCTCTTGTACACAAAAGAAAGAGAAGGAAGTAAATAAAAAAAGGAAGGGAGCAGCGGAAAAAGAGGAAGCTAAAGTAATGATAAAAAGAGCAATTAAAGGGAAAGAGAGTTTAGGGAAAAAAGAAAAAGAGAAAGTAGAAATAGAGGAAAAAGATAAAGAAAGGAGATTAGAAGAAGAAAAGAGATTAGAAGAAGGAAAAAAGAAGTCAGAAGTTAAATTTGCTTTAGAAAAAGAGATGGGACTAGAATTATCAGCTTCGGAGGATGAAAAGAAAAGTGGAAAAGAGGGAAGTAAGAGTGAGGAAGAAAAGTGACATTTAGAATTAAAAATAGAATATCCAGGTGATGAGTTAAGGAGAGCGCGTAATGCTGTGGTAGAAAAGTATGAAACTGATCCAGAGTTGTTTCTACAGGTTTATGAGCCAGAGAGTTGGCTGATAAAAGCACTTGAAGAGAAATTGGATGTCTCAATGGAAGAATTGAATTCTTTGTATGATGCATTGCTAATATGTATGTTAAAGAAAAATAAGAGAGTCCAATTGTTTGATGATGATTGAAATCGAGTTATGTTATTTGAGTTATGTTAGATAATTTTACAATGACTGAAATTGAGTTACCGTATGTTATTTGAGTTATGTTATATAATTTTACAAAAATTGGTTTCACTTTTTGTATATTTATTTCATCGTTAATAAATTTATGTTGAAACCTTATCTCACACTGACAGATGCAGCAAAGGCTTTAAATTAGGTATTTTGCCCGAAATAGTTTTTTTAAAATAACAGAATAGAACACCAGCATCTAACGTGTGTATTTCACACTGACAGATGCAGCAAAGGCTGCAAAATTTGTTATTTTGCCCAAAATACTTGTTTTTTTTAATAACAGAATAGAACACCAGAATCTAACGTTTGTATTTCACACTGACAGATGAACCATAGGCCCCTGATGTAAGGTATTGCCAAAAATAGGTGTTTTATTAAACCCAGAATATTATTGCAGTATTTCAAGCTTGTATCTCACACTGACAGATGCAGCAAAGGCTGAAAAGTTAGTTTTTTGCCCAAAATGGGTGTTTTTTTAATACCAGAATATTATTGCAGTATTTCTAGCTTGTATGTCACACTAATAAATGCAGCATAGGCCCTAGATGTAGGGTATTGTCAAAATTTTTTGTTTTTTTAAACCCAGAATATTATTGCAGTATTTCTAGATTGTATCTCACACTGACAGATTCAGCCAAGGCCGCAAATTTTGTATTTGTGAAAAATGGGTGTTTTTGTAATAACAGAATAGAACAGCAATACCTGACGCGTGTATCTCACACTGAAAGATGCAGCAAAGGCTGCAAATTTATTTATTTTGACCAAAATAGGTGTTTTTTTTAAACCCGGAATATTATTGCAGTATTTCTAGCTTGTATGTCACACTAACAAATGCAGCATAAGCCCCAGATGTAGTGTATTGTCAAAAATGGGTGTTTCTTTAAACCCAGAATATTATTGCAGTATTTCAAGCTTGTATATCACACTGATAGATGCAGCAAAGGCTGCAAAATTAGGTATTTTGCCCCAAATGGGTGTTTATCTTATAGCAGAATAGAACACCAGTATCTAACGTGTGTATTTCACACTGACAGAACAAGCATAGGCCCCTGATGTAAGGTATTGCCAAAAATGGGTGTTTTGTTAAACCCAGAATATTATTGCAGTATTTCTAGCTTGTATGTCACACTAACAAATGCAGCATAGGCCACAGATGTAGGGTATTGTCAAAAATGGGTGTTTTTTTTAAACCCAGAATATTTATGCAGTATTTTAAGCTTGTATCTCACACTGACAGATGCAGCAAAGGCTTTAAATTAAGTATTTTGCCCAAAATAGGTGTTTTTTTAATAACAGAATAGAACACCAGTATCTTACGTGTGTATTTCACACTGACAGATGCAGCAAAGGCTTTAAATTAGTTATTTTGCCCAAAATAGGTGCTTTTTTAATAACAGAATAGAACACCAGTATCTAACCTTTGTATTTCACACTGACAGATGAAGCATAGGCCCCTGATGTAAGGTATTGCCAAAAATAGGTGTTTTATTAAACCCAGAATATTATTGCAGTATTTCAAGCTTGTATGTCACACTGATAAATGCAGCATACGCCCTAGATGTAGGGTTTTGCCAAAAATGGGTGTTTTTTAAACCTAGAATATTATTGCAGTATTTCTAGCTTGTATCTCACACTGACAGATTCAGCCAAGGAGGCAAATTTTGGATTTGGCGAAAAATTTGTGTTTTTGTAATAACAGAATAGAAAAGCAGTATCTAACATGTGTATCTCACACTGACAGCTGCAGCAAAGGCTGCAAATTTAGTTTTTTCCCAAAATGGGTGTTTTTTTTATCCCAGAATATTATTGCAGTATTTCTAGCTTGTATGTCACACTAACAAATGCAGCATAGGCCCTAGTTAAACCCTGAATATTATTGCAGTATTTCAAGCTTTTATCTCACATTAACAGATGCAGCAAAGGCTGCTAAATTAAAAAAAAAAATTTAAATGGGTGATTTTTTTAATAACAGAATAGAACAGCAGTATCTAACGCGTGTATCTCACACTGAAAGATGCAGCAAAGGCTGCAAATTTAGTTTTTTCCCAAAATGGGTGTTTTTTTTTATCCCAGAATATTATTGCAGTATTTCTAGCTTGTATGTCACACTAACAAATGCAGCATAGGCCCTAGTTAAAGGGTATTGCCAAAAATTAGTTTTTTTTTAAACCCTGAATATTATTGCAGTATTTCAAGCTTTTATCTCACATTAACAGATGCAGCAAAGGCTGCTAAATAAAAATTTTAAATGGGTGATTTTTTTTATAACAGAATAGAACAGCAGTATCTAACGCGTGTATCTCACACTGACAGATGCAGCAAAGGCTGCAAATTTAGTTTTTTCCCAAAATGGGTATTGCAGTATTTCTTGCTTGTATGTCACACTAACAAATGCAGCATAGGCCCTAGATGTAGGGTATTGCCAAAAATGTGTGCTTTTTTAAGCCCAGAAAATTATTGAAGTATTGCAAGCTTGTATTTCACACTGACAAATGCTGCTAAGGCACGAGATGTTGGATATTGCCGAAAATTGGTGTTTTTTTAAACCCAGATAATTTTTGCAGTATTTCAAGCTTGGATTTGAATGTCACAAATGCATATATGCTGTGCTGGTGCACTGAGCTTGCATGAAATGTCCGCCGCCGCCCACCTAACTAACAGACGGATAAAATTTATTTTTCTGTGTCACTGGGCTCAGGGCAGGGTAAAAAGATTGTGCACTGCACCCACAAAACTAAATCTATGTAGATCGCTGAGTTAACAAGCACTTCAGATTAAAGATTCTTTCCTATTCTCTCACTCACAGCAGCAGCTTCCTATCCCTACACTAATCAGAGCAGAGTGACGTGCAGTGCTACTTGACTCCAGCTTATATAGAGGCTGGGTCACATGATGTACTGGCCAATCACAGCCATGCCATTAGTAGGCATAGCTGTGATGGCTTCTAAGGTCACAGGAATAAAACGTTTGTTGATTAGCTGCTCTACAGCCTTTCAACAAGTGCCAATAAATCGACGAACACGAACTCGAACCTGAACTTTTACTGAAAAGTTCAGGTTTGTGTTCAGGGTCCAAAAATCCTAAAGTTCAGTAGGAACCCGAACTTTACAGTTCGGGTTCGCGCAACCCTAACCTCAAGCTTACTTATGCTTGTGTGTTCACAACCTCCAGTGATAAGGCTGGCGTAGGACTAACAGTACCTGTCCAGACAAGACCAGGCCTGCTGCCCTCCCCTAGCAGGGGTTAAGTCAGACAAGACTCCTCACACAACCTCTCCCCACAAGGGGGTAGGGTAGACTGACCTACCCACTACCTAAACTCCTCCCTCCATAAAGAGGGCTGGAAGGAACTAAAAGGTTCCTCTCCAGGGAATCTAACCTTGCCAATGCTGCCACCATCTGCTGGTCTACCATTGCATGAATATAACTAGTTACATAAATGAATATGCACATTATTAGGAGATGATAAGAGGTACATTAGGTAATATAAATTAGCACATAGTTAAAACTAGCAAGGTGCACGAAATGAGTGGTAATGGCACTCCAGGACATTACAGATGTTATAGCAAAACATGTTGCTGTTTAGTTGTGCCAGTTTCTTTAGTAGGTTCTTGACGTCCATCTGTGTTTGGTAAATTGGGGTATCTTCCATTCTCATGCGTGGCAAGGATTGCATAGTTTCTGGTTAGCCTATAAAGGTATCAATCTCTTAATACTTTTGTATTTATTAACGCAAAAGTATTCAACATCACATTGTTTTTGCGGGCTAACACAGTACTATACAATCCTGTAAGACCCTGAACTGGCTGTCTTGTGTGTCTAATTGCAATGTCTGTAATCACATCAGTACCTGGGCTCAAAATGGCATCTTTGCTTGTGACTAGGGTTGAGCGAACCCGAACTGTAAAGTTCGGGTTCGTACCGAACTTTAGGATTTTTGGACCCCGGACCCGAACCTGAACATTTCCATAAAAGTTTGGGTTCGGTGTTCGGCGCTTTCTTGGCGCTTTTTGAAAGGCTGCGCAGCAGCCAATCAACAAGCGTCATACTACTTGCCCCAAGAGGCCATCACAGCCATGCCTACTAATGGCATGGCTGTGATTGGCCAGAGCAGCATGTGACCCAGGCTCTATATAAGCTTGAGTCACGTAGCACTGCACGTCACTCTGCTGTTACAAGTGTAGGGAGGGGATGCTGCTGGACTTGTGATTTCAGGGAGAGAATAGGAGACAATCTAACTCAGCGATCTACAGAGAAATAGTTGTGTGGGTGCAGGACACAATCGTTTTACCCTGCCCTGAGGCCATTGACCAAAAAAAAAAAAACTTTTATAATTCTGTTAGTTAGGTGGGTGGCGGCGGCGGCGGCCATTCTATGCATACTCAGTGCACCAGCACTGCATCTGAGCTTTTGGGACATTGCAAATCACCATTTTTTGGGGGCAAACGACAACATCTGGATTAGTCAGTGTGCAATTTAAGCTAGAAATACCCCCATCATTTTCTGGGGTTTGAAAAACACACTTTTTTTGACAAAAAAACACTATTTTCAGGCCTTGCAGCATCAGCACGTGTGAAATTACAGGCTTATATACTGCTGTCAAATTCAGTTGTTGAACATACACTCGTTTTGGCACAAAAAATTTAGTTGGCAGCCTTTGATGCAGATGTCATTGTGAGATACACCCTTAATACATTTGGGTTACATTCAGAGATTTTAAATACCGCCATTTGGTGCATCAATATTGCATTCAGGCCTACAGTGGTTCAGACCGTGTGAGATACACCCTCTACATACAGGGGTTTGAATCAGGGATTTGAAATACAGCCATTTGAAATACAGCCATTTTGTGCAAAGATATATTTACTTCAGGCCTACACTGGTTCAGACCGTGTGAGATATCCCCTCTACATTCAGGGGTTTGAATCAGGGATTTGAAATACAGCCATTTGAAATACAGCCATTTTGTGCAAAGATATATTTACTTCAGGCCTACACTGGTTCAGACCGTGTGAGATACCCCCCTACATACAGGGGTTTGAATCAGGCATTAGAAATACAGCCATTTGAAATACAGCCATTTTGTGCAAAGATATATTTACTTCAGGCCTACACTGGTTCAGGCCCTGTGAGATACCCCCTCTACATACAGAGGTTTGAATCAGGCATTTGAAATCAGCTATTTAAAATACAGCCATTTTGGGCAAAAAAATATTTACTTCAGGCCTACAGTGGTTCAGGCCCTGTGAGATACTCCCTATACATACAGGGGTTTAATTCAGGGATTTGAAATACAGCCATTTGAAATACAGCCATTTTGCGCAAAGATATATTTACTTCAGGCCTACAGTGGTTCAGACCGTGTGAGATACCCCCTCTACATACAGGGGTTTGAATCAGGCATTTGAAATACAGCCATTTTAAATACAGCCATTTTGGGCAAAGAAATATTTACTTCAGGCCTACAGTGGTTCAGACTGTGTGAGATACCCCCTCTACATACAGGGGTTTGAATCAGGCATTTGAAAAATAGCTATTTAAAATACAGCCATTTTGGGCAAAGAAATATTGAATTCAGGCCTACAGTGGTTCAACACCGTGTGAGATACCCCCTCTACATACAGGGGTTTGAATCAGGGATTTGAAATACAGCCATTTTGGGCAAAGATATATTTACTTCAGGCGCACAGTGGTTCAGACCGTGTGAGATATCCCCTCTACATACAGGGGTTTGAATCAGGCATTTGAAACACAGCCATTTAACCACTTAAGGACCACAGGTTTATACCCCCCGAGTGACCAGGCCCTTTTTTACAAATCAGCACTTCACAACTTTAACGGTTTATTGCTCGGTCATGCAACTTGGCACCCAAATGAATTTTACCTCCTTTTCGTCTCACAAATACAGATTTCTTTTGGTGGTATTTGATTGCTGCTGAGATTTTTCGTTTTTCTGATATTAACAAAATAGACCGCAATTTTCTCAAAAAAAGTGTATTTTTAACTTTAAGTTTGGGTCCGAATTTATTGTGCTACATGTCTTTGATAAAAAAAAATTCAATAAGTGTATATTTATTGGTTTGCGCAAAAGTTATAGTGTTTACAAACTATGGTACAAAAATGTGAATTTCCGCATTTTGAAGCAGCTCTGATTTTCTGAGCACCTGTCATGTTTCTTGAGGTGCTAGAATGCCATGATAGTATAAATACCCCCCAAATGACCACATTTTAGAAAGAAGACACCCCAAAGTATTAGCGGAGGGGCAATGTGAGTTTATGTATGATTTAATATTTTTTCACAAGTTAGCGAAAAATGACACTTTCTGAGGAAAAAATAATAATAATAAAGTTTCCATTTCTGCTAACTTCTGGCAAAAAAAATAAAAAAATCTCCCACGGACTCACTATGCCCCTCAGTGAATACCTTGGGGTGTCTACTTTCCGAAATGGGGTCATTCGTGGGGTGTGTTTACTGTTCTGGCATTTTGGGCTGGGCTAAATTGTGAGCCTTCTGTAAAGCCTAAAGGTACTCGTTGGACTTTCGGCCCCTTTACGCACCTAGGCTGCAAAAAAGTGTCACACATGTGGTATCGCCATACTCAGAAGAAGTAGGGCAATGTGTTTTGGGTGTATTTTTAAATATATCCATGCTGGGTGAGAGAAATATCTCTGTAAATTGACAACTTTGTATAAAAAAAATAAAAAGTTGTTATTTACAGAGATATTTCTCACACTCAGTATGGGTATATGTAAAAATACACCCCAAAACACATTGCCCTACTTCTTCTGAGTACGGCGATACCACATGTGTGACACTTTTTTGCAGCCTAGGTGCCCAAATTCCAATGAGTACCTTTAGGATTTCACAGGGCATTTTTACGCATTTGGATTCCAAACTACCAGTGAGGGGCATGACGAGTTCATAGAAGATTTTTTTTTTTGACACAAATTAGTGGAAATTGATAAATATATATTTTTTTCTTACAAAGTTTCATGTTCCACTAACTCGTGACAAAATATAAAATTTTACATGAACTCACCAAATCCCCTCACGGAATACCTTTGGGTGTCTTCTTTCTAAAATGGGGTCACTTGTGGGGTATTTATACTGCCCTGGCATTTTAGGGGCCCTAAAGGGTGAGAAGTGCCCTGTGAAATCCTAAAAGTATTCATTGGAATTTGGGCCCCTTTGCACACCTAGGCTGCAAAAAAGTATCACACATGTGGTATCGCCGTACTCAGAAGAAGTAGGGCAATGTGTTTTGGGGTGTATTTTTACATATACCCATACTGTGTGTAAGAAATATTTCTGTAAATTACAACTTTTTCCATTTTTTTATACAAAGTTGTATAAAAAGATATTTCTCTCACCCAGCATGGGTATATGTAAAAATACACACCAAAACACATTGCCCTACTTCTCCTGAGTATTGTGATACCACATGTGTGAAACTTTTTTGTAGCCTAGGTGCGCAAAGGGGCCCAAATTCCAATGAGTACTTTTAGATTTCACAGCGCATTTTTACGCATTTGGGATTCCAAACTACTTCTCACGCTTTAGGGCCCCTAAAATGCCAGGGCAGTATAAATACCCCACAAGTGACCCTATTTTAGAAAGAAGACACCCCAAGGTATTCCGTGAGGGGTATGGTGAGTTCATGTAAAAAAAAAATATTTTTTCACAAGTTAGTGGAATATGAGACTTTCTAAGAAAAAAAAATCTATTTCCGCTAACTTGTGCAAATAAAAATAATCTTCTATGAACTCACCATGCTCCTCACGGAATACCTTGGGGTGTCTTCTTTCCAAAATGGGGTCACTTGTGGGGTATTTATACTGCCCTGGCATTTTAGGGGCCCTAAAGCGTGAGAAGTAGTTTGGAATCCAAATGCGTAAAAATGCCCTGTGAAATCCTAAAAGTACTCTTCAGCGGAATACCCCTTTTTTGACATTTTGGGCTAGCTAAATTTAGGGGGTATTCCTCTGAGACTACCCAGGAAAAAGAGCACACCTGCCTAGTAAAAAGGAGTGTTTGCGAAGTAAAGCTGCGATTGCTAATAAAGGTCCAAAAAGCTCAAAAGTGATCTTTATAGCGCAGTGATCAGAAAAAAAAAAATCTGTCACTGCTGTGGGGAGGACTGAACGCAAGTGTGGGCACAAGATCAGGCCTGATCGGGCGAACACTGCGTTTTTTGTAGAGCCTAAGGTGACCCTTGATCACTTACAGATACTATATAGTACTAGTGCGGATTAGCGACAGCGATGACGCTAATCAGCGACTAATCAGTGACTGTGGTGCGGGGGGCTGGGCGCTAACTACCTAACAAGTAGCTAACTATCTGGCGGTGATAAGGGACCCTTACAGAGGGGTGATCAATGACAGGGGGGTGACAGGGGGGTGATCAGGGAGTCTATATGGGGTGATCAGGGGTTAATAAGGGGTTAATAAGTGACAGGGGGGGATGTAATGTGTGTGTGGTGCTTGGTGCTACTTACAGAGCTGCCTGTGTCCTCTTGTGGTCGATCCAAGCAAAATGGACCACCAGAGGAGCAGGTAGAAGGTATATCAGACGATATTTACAAAATAGCGTCTGATATACCTATTTGATTGGTTCTTTTAAAAATCTACAGCCTGCCAGCCAATGATCAGCACTGGCAGGCTGTAGTTAAACTTGTCTTCTGCGCAATCCTGTAAACGCGCGCTCCTGTGAGCACGCGTTCACAGACATCTCAGTCTCACGAGATGACGCCAATAGTCGTCACTGAGACCTGAGAGCGCTGCCGTCCGGGACGCCTATCGCGTTACCGTGACGGCAAGTGATTAAAATACAGCCATTTTGGGCAAAGAAATAATTACTTCCGGCCTACAGTGGTTCAGACCGTGTGAGATACCCCCTCTACATACAGGGGTTTGAATCAGGCATTTGAAATACAGCCATTTTAAATACAGCCATTTTGGGCAAAGATATATTTACTTCAGGCCTACACTGGGTCAGGCCCTGTGAGATACTCTCTTTACATACTGTCGTTCTATTCTACTATTAATTAAACACCCATTTAGGGCAAGATCCAAAATTTGAAAAATATGAGCAGAGCGTCAAATAAGGGACGTGGCCCCGACCGTGCTGCTGCTGGTGGAGCTCCTGTTGCAGGGAGAGGACGTGGTCGATCTGTGCCAGCTACACGCATAAGTGAAACAGCTTTCTCAGGTGCGAGTAGGCGACAGAACCTTCAGCGTTATTTGTTCTGGCCTAATGCGGCTCTACAAATATTGAGGCCAGAACAAGTAAAGGCGATAGTAGATTGGTTTACTGACAGGTGACTCCAGTTCCTTTACATTGCCTCCCACCCAGTCTTCTGCTGAAAGATCAAGTTGGCACCTGCAGCCGATGTCCATCAGTTTTTCACCTCACCCCCTTGCAAATCAGCCAAGCAGTCTGAGCCCCAAGTCATGCAGCAGTCTCTTCTGCTTTTTGATGACTCCATTAGCAGGGTTTCCCAGGGCCATCCACCTAGCCCTGCCCCAGAAGTTGAAGAGATTGAGTGCACTGTTGCCCAACCACTTATCTTTCAAGATGAGTACATGGGAGGACCATCACAGCACGTCTCGGATGATGACGAAACACAGGTGCCAACTGCTTGGGCTTTCGAAAGTGTGCATAACGAGAAGGAAGGCAGAAGTGAAAACTGGGGTGCAAGATGATGTGGAGGACGATGAGGTCCTTGACCCCACATGGAATCAAGGTCATACGAGTGACCTATGTAGTTCGGAGGAAGAGGCGGTGGTCGCACAGAGCCACCAGCACAGCAGAAGAGGGAGCAGGGTGCAAAAGCGGAGCGGCCGTTCCTCTAGACAGTACGCCTCTTACTGCCCACCGCAGCAAGGGACCAAGCACACCAAAGCCAGCTCCAAGGAGTTCCCTGGCGTGGCAGTTCTTCAGACAATGTGCTGACGACAAGACATGAGTGGTTTGCACGCTGTGCAATCAGAGCCTGAAGTGAGGCATAAACGTCTAAACCTGAGCACATCCTGCACGACCAGGCATTTAAGTGCAAAGCACGAGCTGCAGTGGAGTAGACACCGCAAAAACCAAGAAAGGTCTCTGGATCCTCCTGCTCCTCTTCTGCTGCAGTCGCGGCCTCTTCATCCACCTCTGGAGTGACAGTGCCACCTGCACCCCGCAAACAGAGGATCTGCCAGCAACACCAACACCTGGGTCACCAAGCATCTCCACATTGTCCCACGGAAGCGTTCAGCTCTCTATATCCCAAATGCTGTATAGGAAGAGGAATTACCCCTCTACCCACCCGCGATCCCTAGCCCTGAATGCCAGCATTTCTAAATTACTGGCCTTTGAAATGCTGTCATTCCATATGGTGGAGACGGATAGTTTTAAAGGCCTTATGGCAGTAGCTGTCCCACAGTACGTCGTGCCCAGCCGCCACTACTTTTCAAGGCGAGCCATCCCTTCCCTTCACAACCAAAGTAGGGGGACAAAATCAGGGGTGCAACTGCGCAACACCATCTGTGGCAAGGTGCACCTGACGACGGATACGTGGACCAGTAAGCACGGTCAGGGCCTTTATATCTCCATAACAGCACACTGGGTAAATGCAGTGGCGGCTGGGCCTGAGGCGGATAGCAGTTTGGCCAGGCAGGTCCTTCCACCACCGAGGATTGCAGGGCGCTTCAGTTTGCCTCCTGTTGCTTCCTCCTCCTACTCTGCTTCCTCATCCTCTACCAGCTCCTCATCCAGTCAGCGTAACACCTTCACCACCAACTTCAGCACAGCCAGGGTAAACGACAGCAGGCAGTTTTAAAATTTATTTGTTTGGGAGGACAAACCCCACACCGCACAGGAGCTGTGGACGGCCTTGAACAACAGACCGATGAGTGGTTTGTGCCAGTTAGCCTCAAGCCGGTTTGACGCACATTCCTTGCCTGGCGCATGTGCTGAATTTGGGTGGTGCAGAGATTCCTTAAAAATTACCCCGATATGTCAGAACTTCTGCATAAAGTGCGGGCCATCTGTGCTCGCTTTTGGGCGTTCTTACCCTGCTGCTGCTCGCCTGTCAGCGCTGCAGCAGAACTTCAGCCTTCCCGCTCACCACCTCATATGCGACGTGCCCACAAGGTGGAACTCCACCTTGCACATGCTGGCCAGACTGTGCGAGCAGCAGCAGGCGATAGTGGAGTTTCAGCTGCAGCACGCACGGGTGAGTCGCTCGGGCGGAACAGCACCACTTCACCACTAATGACTGGGCTTCCATGCGAGACCTGTGTTCCTTGTTGCGCTGTTTCGAGTACTCCACCAACATGGCCAGTGCCGATAACGCCGTTCTCAGCGTACTATCCCACTTCTATGCTCCTTGAAAAAACGCTCCTGGCGATGATGGAAGAGGATGTGGCACAGGAGGAGGAGGAGGAGGAAGAGGGATCATGTCGTAGGGTTTCCGGCCAGTCATTCCCAAGTGGCTCCGAGGGTGGGTTCCTGCACCCACAAACCCAAGGTACACAATTGTCCAGCCAGTGCACAGTTCTGGAGGATGAGGAGGTGGAGGATGAGGAGGAGGAGATGGAGGAGGAGGTACCATATTCACAGCAGGGTGGCACCCAGACCAGCTCATGGCCATCACTCGTGCATGACTGGGGGATACAGACGATACACCTCCCACAGAGGACAGCCTTTCATTGCCTCTGGGCAGCCTGGCACACATGAGCGATTACATGCTGCAGTGTCTCCTGCAACGACCGCCGAGTTGCCACATTCTAACTTGTGCTGATTACTGGTGGCCACGCTGCTGATCCCCGTTACAAGGACAAAGTACCATCCTTAATTCCATCACTGGAGCGTGATCGTAAGATGCGCGATTACAAGCGCACGCTGGTAGAAGTCGAAGGTAGAGGACGAGGAAGAGGTCGCCAACGCAGCTGGGGCACCGCCAGCACCTCAGAAGGCAGGGTTAGCAAGGCCAAAATATGGAAAAGCTTTGTCAGCACGCCACAACAACCAGCACCACCACTGATATGGAACGTCTTAGCAGAGGGCAGCATTTCACCAACATGGTGGAGCAGTATGTGTGCACATGCCTACACGTAATGAATGACGGGTCTGCCCCCTTCAACTTCTGGGTCTCCAAATTGGGCACATGGCCTGAGCTTGCCATTTACGCCTTGGAGGTGCTGGCCTGCCCTGCAGCCAGTGTATTATCTGAACGTGTGTTTAGCACGGCAGGGGGCGTCATTACAGACAAGCGCAGCCGCCTGTCCACAGCCAATGTAGACAAGCTCACGTTCATTAAAATGAACCAGGCATGGATCCCTCAGGACTTGTCCGTACCTTGTGCAGAATAGACATGTATACCGGCACTAAGCAGCCATTGTTATACTGCATCGCAATGCTCATGTTTGTATTTTGGATATTTCACACTCTTTTGGAGTGTACCTTAATTTTACTAAATTAAATTAAAACCAAAAACCTGTGTTGGCTATCTCGTCCTCCTCCACCGTCACTTCCACCTACTCCGCTACGTCCACCGCCTCCTTAAACTCCTACTCCATATGGAACTCCAACTGATAAATCCTTTTTTTTTTACGTGTTTTATTTTATATCATTTCACTACTTTTGTCATAATAATTTTCTGGTGAAATTCACCAATTTTTGAGTGTATAGTACCACTGCTATACCTTGTAGACCGGTAAAAAAAAAATAAAAAATTGTCAGTTACATTTTAGGGTGAAATTAACAAATTTTGGTGTGTATAGTACCACTGCTATACCTAGTAGACAGGTTAAACAAAAAAAATAATTGTCATTTACTTTTTCGGGTGAAATTTACCAATTTTTGGGTGTATAGTACCACTGCTATACCTAGTAGGGCCGGTAAAAAAATATATAATTAATGTCGTTACTTTTTCGGGTTAAATTAACCATTTTTTTGGGTGTATAGTACCACTGCTAATCCTAGTGGAACGGTAAAAAAAAAAAAAAAAAAATTGTCAGTTACATTTTCAGGTGAAATTAAAACAAAATTTTTGGGTGTATAGGACCACTGCTATACCTAGTAGACAGGTAAAGAAATAAAAATTGTCAGGTTATATATCTGGTGAATTCACACATTTTTTCGGTGTGATTTACCACGCCTATACCTATGACAGCTGAATAAATTCTATAATATTTTCTGTTACTTCTGGGGTTGATATAACAATTTTAGACGTGAATAAACACCTCTATGCATAGGTGACAGGGAATAAAATTTTATTAATTATCAGTAATTAATGCGCACCACATCCTTACATTCAATGCTTAAACTTTGAAAAGTTGTCACACTTTTTAACGCTTTAAATTATTTCTCCCCATATTTCAACTCTAATTTTAATTTGAAAAAAGGAATCCTCCCTTGGATGTGGTCTCTCTTTCTCACGCTCCCTCTCTGCCTGGAACCCTGATTCCCCGCCATCCGTGATCACCATGGTAGGTGCATAAAAGAACATCAGAAAGTTTGATAGAGCAGATATCAAATTGATCGTGAACATCACGGGACTTGCGACATGTGGGGCAGTAAGTGTGCACACGCCTACACGAACTGACTGACAGGGGGGTCAGTCCCTGCAACTTCCTGGGTCTCCAAATTGGGCACATGGCCGGAGCTTTACCCCTTGGAGGTGCAGGGCCTGCCCTGCAGCCAGTGTATTTTCTGAACGAGTGTTGTAGCATGACTGAGGGGGTTATCACAGGTTATATTTCCCAATGTTTTGGGGTGTACCCTAATTTAAAAAATAAAATTTAAAACCTAAAATCAGTGTAGGTTTACCTCCCTCCTCCACCGCCGCTTCCACCTACACCGCCACATCCACCGCCTCCTCAACCTCCTACTCCATTATGGACCTGGTCCGCACCCCGTCAAAGCCGAACATCCAGGTGTCCGCTCAACTCTACTTGTGACCCTACATACAGCCGAAAAACAAGTCAATATCATCCCTCCGGCTTGACAGTAGTGATGAGCGGCAGAGGTCTTAATCCAATTCGTGATATTTGCTAATATTTTGTAGATATTTCGTCGAATATTCGCGAATTCGAATGTTCGTTATGTTCTACTTTTTTACTCTCGAAAAATCGCAAATATTACGCGATCAATATAGCGTGGGTCAAAAACGAATATATAGCACTATAGAATTTAATGCTATAAATTCGTTTTTTTAGATTAGTTCGTCTTTTTTTTCCATCTGAAGTCATGATTCCTCACAGCTTAAGTTACTTAAGCAGGGAGGAATCATGACTTCAGATGGAAAAAAAACCGAATATTCTAAAAAACTAATATATTCGATATAGTGCTATATATTAGTTTTTTAGAATATTCGTAATATTCTAAAACAAGAATATATAGAAATATAGCGAATATTTGAAAAAAACGAATGTAGAGCAATTTAACTAATATAGTGCTATAATCTTTTTTTTTAATAGTTGTAATTTTTTTCCAATCTGAACTTCAGATGAGAAAAAAAATTACAACTATTAAAAAAAAAGATTATAGCACTATATTAGCTAAATTGCTCTATATTTGTTTGTTTTTTCGAATGTTCGCTATATTGCTATATATTTTTGTTTTAGAATATTACGAATATTCTAAAAAACAAATATATTTGTTTTTTTCAAATATTCGTAATATTCTAAAACAAGAATATATAGCAATATAGCGAATATTCAAAAACAAAAAAGTAATATAGAGCAATTTAGCTTATATTGTGCTATAATTTTTTTTATAGTTGTCATTTTTTTCCAATCTGAACTTCAGATGAGAATATTTGAATATTCGTCATTTTTCCCATCTAAATTCATGATTCCTCCCTGCTTAAGTTACTTGTGGGCCAATGACTACATACAGCCGAAGAAATAAGTCAATATCATCCCTCCTGCTTGACAGTAGTGATGAGCGGCAGGGGTCATATTCGAATTTGTGATATTTTCCATGGGTCTGGCAGGGGGCAGACGAATATTCAACCACGCAGCAAACAGCGACGGCCGTTTCGCGCTACATGCGAGTTGGATCCTGCGTACCCAAGCATTATGTGAGCTTGGATTGAATGACAGAAATGACTTGAGCTCATTCCTATAGGTTGTCCAAACATATATTATATGTAATACTACCGCTTCGGATTAAAATGTATGTGATTTCTGCTGATGTCTTTATATATTATTTTATGTTTTCCACTAACCTTTTATGCAGCCGCATTATTGTTGTCTATTGCCATGGCAACACGCAGAGCCGATGCTTAAAAGGGCGGAGCAAATGTATGTGCTGACGCACAGCCCGACGAAGCGCATGTAGCGCAAAACGGCCGTCGCTGTTTGCTGCGTGGTTGAATATTCATCTGTCCCCTCCTAGATCAATGGAATTATGGAAGAAAGTATCTTATTGAAGCAACACATTGGTGAGTGCCGCTGACAGTTTTTTTTTCTTCAATACCATCATATGTGCTTTCATCAATTGTTATCAGCTGTGCACCACCATTATTGTGTTACAAAGACCAGTGGAGGTAAACCGCACACTTCTCCTAGTGCAAATTGAATTGTGTAGCTGTGCCGCTCCCTTCTACTCTATATGACATAAAAAAGCAAGACTACATTTTGCAAAAAAAATGAACTTGATTAAGCCAAAATCCTTCTTGGAAAACGTCTTGTGGAGAAATGAGACCAAGATAGAGCTTTTTGGTAAAGCACATCATTCTACTGTTTACCGAAAATGGAATGAGTCCTACAAAGAAAAGAACACAGTACTTACACTGAAATATGGTGGAGGTTCATTGATGTTTTGGGGTTGTTTTGCTGCCTCTGTCACTCGGTGCCTTGAATGTGTGCAAGGCATCATGAAATCTGAGGATTACCAACGAATTTTGGGTCGCACTGTAAAGCCCAGTGTCAGAAAGCTGGATTTGTGTCCGAGATCTTGGGTCTTTCAGCAGGGCAATCACCCCAAACATACGTCAAAAAACACCCAGAAATGGATGGCAACAAAGCGCTGGAGAGTTCTGAAGTGGCCAGCAATGTGTCCAGATCTAAATCCCATTAAACACCTGTGGAGAGATCTTAAAATTTCTGTTGGGAAAAGGCGCCCTTCCAATAAGAGAGACCTGGAGCAGTCTGCAAAAGAAGAGTGGGCAAAATTCTGGTTGAGAGGTGTCAGAAGCTTATTGATGGTTATAGGAAGCGACTGATTTCATTTTTTTTTTTACAAAGGGTGTGCAACCAAATATTAAGTTAAGGGTGCCAATAACATTGTCCAGCCCATTTTTGGAGTTTGGTGTGACATTATGTCCAATTTGCTTTTTTTCCTCCCTTTTTTGTTTTTGTTCCAATACACACAAAGGGAATAAACATGTGTATAGTAAAACATGTGTTACTGCAATACTTTTCTGTGAGAAATAAAATTTCAGGGGTGCCAACATATTCTAAATATTCGCGAATTCTCGAAGTGCCGATATTCACGATTAAAATTCGGTATTCGTATATTCGCGCTCAACACTAATAGTAATTTTGATACAGCGTGATATACAGTTTATAGTATCTGTGGGCAGGGCTAGAAGCTGCATTGGGGCATGTGCCATTTTTTTTTTTTACTTATTTTGTCTTTATGGTCAACATTTTTATACATACAGTTTAACAATAACTGGGAGTGAACAGATGTTAGGTTCCACTTCTGCAAAAATTGTGGCTTAAAAATATGTATGCAATATACTGATAAAATCTGCATTGTGTGAACATGGTATATATTGCTGCAAGTGAAAACTCAAGCAAATGACAATTTTTTTAATACATATTTGCATTGGGTCACAGTTTTAGCTAAAGATGATTCTTTTAATATAATTTTTGATATGGAAAAAAATTACAAATGTTTTAACAGTTAGCAGCAGCTAGGATGTCCACAGAAAGCATAAAGCTCCTTCTTCTTCACAAAGTGCCTCAGAAGCAGGGATAATATACTTCAGTCATAGATTATTAAGAACATTAAGTGATCTTGGAGTTCCATATTCTGTATATAGAGGTTCATAGAACTCTAAAAAGTCTTAAATGTTCATTAAGTGCATGACGTGCCATAGTTGTAACTTTAACTGTTTACCACCATCCTGAAATGAAGCCCCTCACATTGAAATGTCTGTATGTTGGCCCTGCCTCTCTGCTACTGAATGGGATTAATGCACTTCTGTGTAGACAGGATATACTGTACAAGTTAAACACCTATGATTTTGTAAGAGTGCAGCAGTGCAGGACTGATATACAAGTTCCAGATTTCTATCTTCGGTGTTTTGATTCATTAAAATAAGTAGGTGACATTTTTTCCACATTTAATTGGAGTTTTGCTGATTTTATCAGAATTTCTGCTGATGGAGCACAATGGCTATTTCTTTATTTTGAAATGAAGCTAACCGTTCCGTGCAGGCTTAATGTACTGTAATGAATTTGAAGCATCTTTCTGCTCAGATTACAGTTTGATTCTTGCTCCTTCAGTTCCATTTATTTTAGTACTCTTTTTACTTAAATAATTCATTGCTTTGCAGATAATAGGTAGCATGTACATTTGCTGTAGATTTTCTTCTAATCTCCATACATAATAATTTCGCACTGGTTTTAGGGAACACATACAATTATTTTTTTTTTATTTATCAAGTCAAACATGAGCTTTTAGCACCAAATTTCTTATTTAAATGTACCCTATAAACATGAGGTGAGGGTTAGTATTGGTCTTGATGTGAAATATCTCCAGTCTGTTCAGATCCTTGTTTATCTCATAACTGTAGTGGACAACCTGAGAAACTGAAACTGTACTTGAATGGCAGACATCCAAACAACTCATTTTCTGTGGGTGCGTCATGCAAAATGGACCTTAAATAGTGCTGGACTTAAGCAAAATGTACCCCAATCTGGCATTTCTGGCAGGTTTTGTGACAAGCCAAGCAAGCCATACCACCTTTCCTGCCCTGCACTGTTTATATAAAGTGAGGGTTCCACTGTACATGTACCTACGTTCACATGCCACGGGCTCAGGAGCTAAGCTCATGCCATAAGCAGTGGGGAATTAGCTAAACATACAGCCGACACCCTACTGTAATAATTGGAACTAAACCAGCGAAAAAACTGCCGTGGCATCTAAGCATTTCAGAATGGGGAAAGGAGGCTCCGTTTGTCAGCTGATTGCCACTCACCACGTTGCAATGGCAGGGTAGTGATGGGTTGTCATAGCAGCTGCTTTAGACAGAGTCAGGACCTTTTAGATCCTGTCAGTTTAGACCCCTTAGTGACCATCCCTGTTTTGGGTCTTACTGATCAAGCAGATTTTTTTTGCTATAACTTTTTTTATTTTCCATCTATGTAGTTAAATGGGGGCTTGTTTTTGCAGGACAAATTGTAGTTTTTAATGGAGCCATTTTGGGGTACACATAACTTACTGATTAACTCTCTATTAACATTTTTTTTGTGCGACTAAGCAAAAAACAGCGATTCTGGCATTTATTTTCATTTTTTTTATGGCTTTCACCCATATGGGATAAATTACATGATAATTGCATAGTGTAGGTCGTTATTGTTGCGTCAAAACCAAATATGTGGAGATGTCATTTTTGCAATTTTTTCAATTGAAAAGCATTTTTCCATGGAAAAAAGTTGTGTTTTTTTATTGGAAATTTTTATTTTAATAAATGTTTTTTAAAACTTTTTTTAGCCATTTAATAGTCCCACAAAAGCACTATAATAGGCAATATTGTGATAAAAATGCATTGCACTATTCCTGTAGTGCATTGTATTTAAATTTTAGTGCATGCTGACATGTCACCAGTAGGCAGAGCCAGAGAAGTATGCTTTCTGAGAATCTCTGGAGGCAGGCCTGGGACTTCACCAGGCCTTCACTGCATGCACACACATCTGCACCCCATGATCTCATTTGCGGGTGCGAGGCAGTCCGCTCTATACGGGCACTATTGCCCACAACATGTAAGGGGTTAAATGGCCCATATCAGCACTCCTGACAACCTTTGTAAATAGCCATGAATACCCATCAGGATACTACTACACATTAAATTTTATTTAAGATACTTTAGGATGGTATTTCTCTACAATATTCATATAATAAATTCAAGAGAATAAATGTTTATTTTAAATCTTTCTTGTCAATAATCTAAACCTGAATTGCCCACAAGGGCGTTACGACCCTATTTGGATATAATATCTCATTGCCGTCTAATAAAATTAGCTATTTTTGTGAAGTGCTGTGTTTGTATTTTCTTAAGATGTTCTGATATACATGAAGGGAAGTTTGTTAAAACCATAAAAACTACTTCATATTTTTGTCATCAAACTTTCCTTTAATGCTCTTAGTAGCCATTAATATGATTGATGCCAAATACAAGCATAACGTCAAATAAAATTTTGAGCTGTTCTGCACCCTTAAATTTATTTTATTAAATACAGTATACAGATTAAATGCTCCTCATGCCAAGTTTGATTAGAGTCAATTGAATTAAGTGCTTTAGCAACAAAACCATTAAATGAACCCACGAGTACGACTAAATGATAGTACATGTAAGATGTTGTGAAGAGCTTTTTTAGCAGCAACTAATCTACCACAATTTGCTATATTCTTATGCCAAATATTCTTGTTGCAAGTGAATAACCTTTACTAAATCAGGCAAAATCAGTATTACATACCAGTCAAAATCAGCGATTTAACACATTTCTTTAATCTTTTATTGTATATTTAAGAATAGATTTTTGTCAACCACAATAGGTTTCTGAGATTTTTCCTTTATAAGGGTTTTCCCAATTTAGAAAGTGATAGCTAGTAATGGATGAACATCGTCCGGGACGGTTCGCAAACGCGATCGTGAAAACACGATCAAATGTTTGCGAACCGCAAGTTTGCGGCAGGCCCCATTTATTTAATGAAAGGCGAACCTGAAAAACCTTCAGGTCATATTTGCAGCCACCAAATACTTACTAGAAGTGCACAAATAGTCCCACAACATGGACAGTGATATACTAAGATGGATCAATGACAAAAATTCCCACAAAAAATATGTATTTTAATCAGGGGTCATTTTTATACGTCTTAAAGGGAAATTCTCAAAAATGTGTTCTGCTGCAGGATAGAATTTTTTTATTTTTAGGCCACGGGAGTGCAGGAGTATTGAATAAAGTGCTATAATATTCGTTTTTTAGTATATTCGTCATTGTTTTTCATCTGAAGTCATGATTCCTCCTGAATCCCTGCTTAAGTTGCTTGTGGGTCAATGACTCATTGCCCACAAGCAAGAAGCAGGGAGGAATGGAAAAAAAAAAAGAAAATATTATCGATATAACGAATATATAGCACTATATTCTAATATTCGCAAATTCTCGAAGTTGCAATATTCGCGATTAAAATTTGCTATTCGAATTTTCACGCTCAACACTAGTTATTAAGTTGCTGGAGATATATTAGACGGTCAGTGGATAACAATTTTACTGTAGGTCAGTGGAGTACAGGCCCTAAACATTAGGCATTCACCATACAGAAATAGCCTTTATTGTGCAAAAGTCCATTTATTTCAGTAATGCAAATTAAAAAAAATTGCATTAATGCAGGCTTAAAATTTGAATTTTGTGAAAAGGTTCAATATTCAATGCTCAAAGAGTAATACTCTGGTCAGTATGTCACACCTATCAATAGCACACCTATTCCAGTCCTTAAAATGACTTTTGTGGCCTTATTAGCTAGCGTTTGGTGTCCCTAACAGTCTGTCCCTGCTCCACACAGCAACTTCTCCCTACACTGGCAAAAAACTGAAAGTAAAAATGGCTGCCAGATTGGGTTTATTTATAGGGTAGGGGTGTGTCCATGTGCTGGAATGTCTCAATTAACTGTCATGGGTAAAGTTCGGCACAATGCAAAAGAATATGGCGCCGGCGACATTGCCATATGTCGCATGTTCAGCGAACCGCTAGCAAAAAAATTTGCAGCGAAACGACCCCCGGGTGAACCGCAAGGCCATCTCTAGTAATAGCTTGGTGGAGGTTCAACAATCACATGATCTTGGTTGTAGACAAAGTGCCCTTAAGGATGGCAGCAGCAGCTGAATGGGTGCAAGAGTAGAGCTTTGACTTGTAACAGCCCCCATTGCTCCTAGAGGCTCATATGCATATTTTAAAACATCATTTTTCTCAGCAATGCGGCACATATGAACATGGGACCAACACAGATGCCTTCATCTGCCAATCGCACATGTAACAGGTCAGCCAGTTTCATAGATGCAAATCTGCTGACAGATGCCCTCTAAGAGCCAGATAGGAAGTAGAAAAATGTATATCCAAAGAAAACAATTGATCGTAGTATCCCTTTAATAAAATTCTGACTGTCTCAGCCACAACCAAGTAAAAAAATTTAAACAGAAATGAGTGAATATTAGTGTGATCGAGCACCAAAGTGCTCGGGGCTCTGGCCGAACACATCGGGATGCTTGGTGCTCAGGTGCTACCGAACACCCGAGTATAATGGAAGTCAATGGGAGAACCTGAACTTTAACCAGGCATCCTGCTCTGAAGAGGTGCTGTAAAAAATTACAAGGAAGAGGCACTCCGATACAACCTGTTTATCACATAAGAGGCCTCATTCACATTGTGGTACAATAGTTCAGGTAGTGGGACTCTTACACTCATAAAGCCTATGCACTAAGTGAAAGGACTGCCAAAAATTACAAGGAACCGGCATCCAAAACACCCTTTGTTACACATAAAGGAGGGCATCATACACACCCTGAAAAATTATTATTGATGGCCTGCTGGTGACCCTCAAAAACATTTGGAGCAAGGCCTGCTGATCTGACCATCTAAAACATTAAAGGTGAGGGCCTGCTGCCGCATTGGTGACTCTAAGATAACGTCAGGGGCGATTGCACGTCACCGTGATGGCGACGATCCATTTGGATGTCTGCCCTATCAACTTTAATGTTCTTTTCTGCGCCTACCAAGGTGATCACAGGAAACGGGGAATCAGGGTTCGATGCCGAGAGGGAGCCTGAGAAACGGCTACCACATCCAAGGAGGTCAATGCTGAAATCTGACTAGCTGTTGTTGACTTGCCCCTTTTTTTTCCTAATTGTAAACCACCCAGAGAGGGGTGGGTCAAGTTATTAAAGCACAAGCATCCAAGGAAGGCATCAGGCTCGCGGCAATTACGCACTCCCGACTCGGGAAGGTAGTGACAATAAATAACAAGAGCCCTGTTATTGGAATGAGTACACTATCAGTTAACGAAGATCTATTGGAGGGCAAGTCTGGTGCAGCAGCCAACTTGCTCCCGGCCTCCACAACGTTTCACCCAGTGTGCCGTCATTGTGAGGATTGTGTTGACCAGACTCTTGGCTACTGAGTACTGGACTTGGTGGAAGACAGGGTGGTGCTTACTGACTCGAAGCATATTTGCGCAATCCAAATGACCACCTAGTCGCACTGGTCTGACTTCAGAGTTTTGTCCTGCGACGCCCTGCAAACTGGGACATGAAGCTAGGTATCGTGATGATTGTGTTTCTGTGGCTCTGGCAGGCAGGCGCAGTTTCAACGCCCCCAGGGCCACGGCCTCTGCGTGAAACATCTGCATCACGGGCACTTCCCTGTCCCTTAATGCTCACCTTCTTCATATTAAATGTTATATGCAGCTTGACACACAGAAGTGGCACGGATGTCACAGTTCACAGCAAGCACAGTATATGGAAAATGTACGTAAAAGTATGGGAAAAAGGAAAATCGATTTTACTTATATTTTTCCTATCTCTGGCCCTGACACACAGAAGGTATTGGACAGATGTCACCAGCCAGCTGCAGACACCCTCTATAGAAAAAGTATTGAAAATGAAGGAAAAAATATAGTAATTTTCACTTATATTTTCCTATCTCTGGCCCTGACACACAGAAGGTATGGGGCAGATGTCACAAGTCACTGCTGACACCCTCTATAGAAAAAGTATTGAAAATTGATGAAAAAATATATTAATTTTCACTTATATTTTTCCTATCTCTGGCCCTACACAAAGAAGGTATTGGACAGATGTCATAAGTCACTGCAGATACCCTCTATAGAAAAAGTATGAAATTATGGAAATATTTAGGAATTTTCACTTATATTTTTTCCTATCTCTGGCCCTGACACACAGAAGGTATTGGGTAAGATGTCACAAGTCACTGCAGACACCCTCTATAGAAAAAGTATTGAAAATAATGGAAAAAATATAGTAATTTTCACTTATATTTTTCCTATATCTGCCCTGACACACAGAAGGTATTGCAACAGTTGTCACAAGTCACTGCAGACACCCTCTATAGAAAAAGTATTGAAAATGCTGGAAAAAAAATTGGTACTGTAGCTATAAAATACTGCCAGCCTGCCACCACACACAATAGTCCTTAAAAGGATTTTGGGTCTTTGAAACACTTTTCTACTAAATAGATTGTGATCACACTCACTACACCCTCTGTCCCTTCCGAAGCGCAGCTCTCCCTGACTACAAATGAGCTGAACATGAGTCATTGGGTGCTATATGGCACTCAATGACGTGTTCCGGCCAGCCAATCACTGTAATGCCATTAGCCAACAATGGCTACTGGCATTACCGTGAGGGCAGTATTTACCTGCACGTTATTGGCTACATAGCAGCCGCGAAAACGTGCGGGGAGGAGACTCGAGCATGGCGCTCTAGCACATGCGGTACTCGTCCGAGTACCGCCATGTGCCGAGCATAGCGATGCTCGAGCCGAACAGCAGTTCGGTCGAACGTGCTCGCTCAACACTAGTGACTATAATCATGATGTCTTTTTTGGATCCTGTAAGGCTGGGGTTACACTCCTGGATTTTTGGCGATTCTAAGATTGTGGTCGTGGAAAGTTGATAGTTATGCTGTGACCCCATTCGGTTTAAATGGCTGCACAGCAATCTTTGGTCATGCAATGGGCATCACTACCAAAATTGCCTTGCACCTCATGCCTAAACTGAACGGTCACTCACCAAATGTAGTATCAGCAATGAAATCAATCAACCTGTAAAAGATGCCCTCTACTTCAGACATTTAAAAAAAAAAAAAACGTATACTAGCAAAAACTTAATATTAGGGGTCAGGCGCATGGCTGATTTCATGTATGTGTACAACTATTCAGTTGTATGGAGCTATAGTACATAGCCTTTCCAAGTGTATGAGCCTATATCAGCTTTGAATCATACCATGGCATACAGAGGTTTTCGCTGACAGATTCTGTAAAAGAAAGGAAAAAAATTGTGAAAAGCTCCATCAGATTCCATATATGCAGAGGACTTCTGTGTGCACAGCACCTGGTATGGAATTCCATGACATGTTCTATACCCTTCTGTGCTTGACATATCCAGTATAGCAGCCAGACATTACTTTGCCATATGATAGTATTATATAGAAACATACTGTGGAGGTTTATTTTCCTGCAGAACATCCAGCATTTTATTGACAGCCACGCGACTGGATGTCAACAATGGGTTAAGACTGTGCAACAACTGGATTATCTTTCTGTATCTAAAGAGATTGTGTCTAAATAAATGGCTGAAATCCTCTAACTCTTCTGGTGAGTCAAGCATTAAGACACAAAGGTTAAAGAACAGATGACAGGGAAAAGTGTTTTGTCCGGTTAAAATCCCATCATGTTTGATTTATCTGCACGAACACTTTCCAGCAAGTTCCATCTGTTGGTTTGGGGAAATGTGTACATGGTAAACAATATACCCAGCGGTACTGCTGAAGCTAATTGAGCAGAAAATGTGAGGAAAATGCAAGCAAAGAATCTGAGAGCAGCCGTTTTAATCATTGTTTCCTTCCCAGGCCGCTTGTACTATTCCTGAGCACAATACTGTCTGAAGAGTCAGGCTCATAAACTACTTCATAATGTACTAGGTCCAAAATCACAGGAGGGTGGCACAGTCACAGGCAGGCAAATTGTGACTTTTAATTAAAACGTACCGCTTTTTAGGGAGTCTCACATACTCACTTATTAGAACCTATTTCCTACCAAAATTGTCATACCAATATAGTATTAAAGTCAATGGCCGCCAATAAGGCTAAAATTATACAAGATCACTTTCTAAAGATCACTTTCGATCTGTCATTACATTAGTGAATAATGATAAATTTTTATCATACAATCTTAATATTCTTGGGTATTCATGGATGAGGTTAGGCTAGGTTCACATATGTGGCAGAAAAATTGGAGAAGGCGGTGTCTGGCATATGGCAAATCCTACAATTCCAATTTTGTATTCTATGCCAGAAAGGAAAGAAATGAATTTTGCTGCATATGTCAGCTTAGTCTAATGGTCCTTTTATATGGGCTGATAATAGGACCAATTATCAGGGATGAGGATTTATAGTAATACTTGTTCCAGATAATTGACCTATGTAAAAGTGATAACCCCCTATTGAATGGGCAAAACGCTCGTTCATTGGGTGATCGTCTCTTTCTGCTGTTATCATGGTTTCTTTTCAGTAAATTATGCCATGTAAACATGATCTCCTGCCCAGAAACAATAATTTTCCATGGGGACAAGCAATCACTATAGAGAATGCTTGTTCCATACAGTGGAGGAGAGTGCTGCATGTAAATTCAGCTTTCACCTCTAGTCCACGATCAGGCTATTATTGTGAATGTTTGGTTCATACACGATAATTCCCTAAGCATTGGTCATGTAAGAAGACCTAAAAAATATTTTTTTTACAATACAAAAGTATTAGAATTCTTTCCAAGTCTGTCAGCAAGATAAAGGAAGTTGTTAATGGGGTTATATAATTAGAACTACCTGTTTTAATTGTTCAATCTTAGCCCAGTTTACAGAAACCATTGGAGAAAACTGTAGGTGACCACAGATTTTCAATGTAGCAGCATGCAGTACCAAACACTAGTATTGAAATTAAATCCCCCCCATGTAATACATAATATCCATATGCCCTCAAGGCAACTGCATTCAGCCTATGGTACAGTGGATGCAAATAGGGTCTTAAATATAATCTTTGAGGGTCATTTATTGAACAGAAATACACCTAAATTAGGTGTATTTCTGGGGCAGATGCAGAGCCTTTGCACCACAATCAGAGACTGATCCCCGCTCACACCAGGTCTAAAAAAAATGGGCGTGGCAGGGGCGGAGAAGGTAACGGGCACGCCTGTTCATTCATAATTTTCTATGCCTGGTTAGGTGTAGAAAATGGTAAGCAGGAAGCAGTCTTACATTTAAAACTGGCACTGGATGCGCCAACGTTTGAAGAGGCTGGCACCTCTTCATAACTTCGGCAGATCCACTCCCAGCGCAGGGTCTTATAAGACCAGCGTCTAAATGCTGGTCTTAATAAATGTTCCCCTATGTTTCTTAAGTGCCTTACATTTGATATATAACTGATTTCCATGGCAGTTGTACCCAATCTACTATGAAGCCTCTATATCACAGTATCTCTTTCAACTAGACATGAGCTGTTCAGGTAAGCAGAAGTGATCATAAGGCCACTAGCGTATTCAGTACATAAAATATGCTCCGCGTGACAAAGGTATTTCCTGAACTGAACACAAACTCACAGTTGTTATAATGATTTATAATGACGTGTGTTGCTGCCAGACCTTGGCTGTACTGAATTGTACTGATGGCATTATGTGAATCTTCATAACATCTCAGATGTATGGGTAATTATATAATTGTTTTTACATTTTTGAAAATAAAATGAGAACTTTTATTTGAATATACTTACCTGCTCCCCACCACTTGGTTCTGGCTCTGTGGGTCTTCACTGCACATCCAGTCACCACATGTAGACTTCCTGCAAGTACAGGGTCCCTTGCACCACTGCAGCCAATAACTGACCCTCAGCAGTGACATGTCTGCAAGAGGATCATAGGATCCCCATCTGTGCTGGAAGTTTACATGGAGAGACTGAAAGCATAGTGAAGATGGAGCTGTGAGCGCAGGTAATATGCTTCCTTCACAGCTCGGTGGACAGGGAGTGGAATTTAAATTAAAAAAAAGCATCCTAGCCAACCTCTTTTTAAAGGTTGCTCACTGCTAGGTATCTGAAACAGTGTTCTTAATTAAATCAGTTGACATTATCTTTGCCTCACTTTGCGCTTGCTCATTCTTGGACTTTAGATGGTAGCATTTATTATTTTATTTTATTTCATCATCTTATCCTCACTAGGAGTAAATATAGGAAGCATGTTCTGATTATCCCTTTGTGGTCTAACAGAAGCAACATATGAAGAAGCCTTCCAGATCTGTTTGTATAAAGTAAACAAATTGCCGCCAAGTTAATGACCTGAACCCTTTGTTGAATCCTGACTAAGTGCAGCCTTTGATATATTGCACTAAGCAGAGGAGGTAATCGTTCTCTCTTAGATGTAAACATGGCCATTGTCATTTGTAGCCTGTGTATAACAACTGCTCTCTGCTGGCTGCTGAGGTCTCATTTCCTGAAGGTTAACAAGACAAAGGTCACATGGTGGCGCAATTCACTAAAGAGCTGGAGACGTCCTGTTGCTCTGTTGGCTATTCAAATACTACTGTTCTAAATTCACACTGTCAGGGAGTAATAATAAAGCAAAAACTTATATTTAATAGCCCTACCTGCAGCCACATTTTTGGACTGTCATTAACTAAACAGATTATTGAATAAGTGTATAAAATGCTTATAATTCAACTGTAAAAAAAAAAGATCCTTTAAAGAGGTTTTCCATGAGTACAATATTAATGACCTACGGTGGGAGGGGTCTGACTCCTGCACTGTCACTACTCAGCTGTTTGAAGAGGCTGTGGTACCCTGGCGAGCACTGTGGTCACCTCATATCATACCAATCTCAGCGCAGAAAGCTGTATAGTGGCTAGCTAGGTATTGCAGCTAGGCCCATTCACTTGAATGGTACTGAGCTGGACATAGGCCATGTGACCAATGAACGTGATGTCCCTGACCTAGGAAGAGGTCACAGCTCACGAGATCATCGGGGCCTTTTCAAACAAGGCTGATTGGAGGGGATGCCAGAGGTGGTGTATTCCTGGAAAACTTCTTTAACAATATATAGTATATGTGGTTGTTTATCCTTTGGCACTGAAAATGTTAATCTGTAGTTAGTCTGTTAAAGAGGTTATCCTGTGAACAACTATAATCCTCAGTTTAGCTGAGGATTAGAACTTGGTTCCTCCTCACTGCACAATGAGGAGGAGTTTTAGAGGAGCGGTGGTCACGTATAATATCTGCTGCTTTATTCAGTATTGACCCAAAACTAGACTCAGAACAGCATGTAATATAGAATCACAATTTTTTTTATTGGACATACACTTGTATAAAACATATAAATCCGTATACATTAGCAGCTTTAAATCACACAGGATAGAATCCACAGGTCTGTCACATTATAATACATATAACATGCAATAAAAACTCCAAGCTGTAAAAAAGAGGGTAATAAATCACAGCCCACAGTCAATATATATAAAGTGCAAAGTGCCTCAGCTATTTTATCAAAATGACATAGGGGGGATAAATGCAGTCAAGATAAATACAGACCAAGACAGTCCTGGATCCCAACATGTGTTTCGCGGTCGCTTTCTCAAGGGATAGTAGTGGTGTGTATACACTGATCATATATAGCAGAGATGCTCAACCTGTGGCCCTCCAGCTGGTGTAAAACTACAACTCCCACCATGCCCTGCTGCAGGCTGATAGCTGTAGACTGTCTGGGAATGCTGGGAGTTGTAGTTTTGCAACAGCTGGAGGGCCGCAGGTTGAGCATGCCTGATATATAGTCTGCAAATTAGGTTTTATTTGCTTCGCGATTTGGGTGTGTAATTCCTGTTAAGCGAATTTTTCTCTTTACAGATATTCAGTATCCATTATATGGATTTTTCAGTCCGGGAGGCCTCGTGGAAGTCCCAGGCAGAAAGTATTTTTAATAGTGTCGCTCACAGGATGTGGAACAGAGGAATTCACGAGAACTTAAGGTGAAATATAAAAATCTTTCAAATAGACGCCTAAAAATCTGGTGGAATAGAACATCACTTGAGCAGTACATTATGAGGAATTTGATCCCTCGTGGTCTAAGAGTACAAGTGTTTCCATCCCATAATCTTGGTATGGAGCAACTGAACACGAAATGGGAGGAAGCATGTAATCTATGCTCCCTGACATTTATGCAGACTCTCATTACCACGATTGATATGATGCTGGTGGAAGTGGATAATGATTTGAAGAATTTAGTAGAACAACTAAATCAAGCATTGAATGAGAATGAACGGGAGGTGTTTAAATGTGAGGTTATGAAGCCTTCAAAATATGGGAGAAACAATCAAGGAAAGAAAGATTAGTAAGTTTCAAAGAGATTTACAGGACCTGGATCAGAACAGGATCTACAAGTGGAAACAGAAGAGGTCTGAACCACGCAATAGAAGTGTATCGGTATCGTCACTCCTCTCGACCGACAATGAGGGGAATAATTCAGACACGAATATGAGACCATACGCCACACGGTACGGGAGAAAACGGAAAGAGATAGTGAGAAGTCAACCCCCAACAAGGAGATTCCAGGGACCTGGTGATCCTAACAATCAACGTCTACAGGTAATCAATTTATCTAATCATGTTCTGAGTGATGAACAGTGTGAGATGTTGAGCTTGGGTCTTAATTTTATCCCCAAAACCAGATTTAATCTTTTCACAGCGGTGAAGGATTTACAGATGTTTTGCACGAAGCCTAATTTTTAAGAAGTTGTATCATAGGGGTGGCACGGAGGAACACAATGTTCCAGCGGTGGAATTGGAAGCAATCCGTATTTTAGAAGAATTGCAGAATGAACAAACGGATGAAGCACCGGGGGAGTAGACTACCAGAAGTATTGATACCAAAGTCTAAGAATTTTCTCCTACATCGCTGTTTCCCCAATATAGACATCTTTGTTTAAGGTTGTGACAGACGAATTGAGGTTGGTCCAAAAATTTACATCTGGGGACAACCTCCATAGACGACAACGTCTCGCACTGAAACAGATTAACAAAATGGAGAACTTTGTAATTAATCCTCAAACAAAGGAAGTAATGTGTCCTCTGGCCAACCCACATGCACGAGCGGGAGGCTTTCAACAGTTAAGAAACCCAGATTGCTACCAGAAATTAACCTTCAACCCCTTGATTGCGTTCCAGGATGACCTGGGTGGGGATTTACAGAAAGCAGTTGATATGGGAATAATTAACTCCAAAGAACAGAAATGTTTGTTCATCATCGATCCAACCATAGCGACATTTTATATGTTGCCTAAAATTCATAAGAATGCTAAGATCCCGCAAGGACGTCCGATAGTCTCAGGTAACAATAACATGTGTGAAGCCTCAGCAAGCTGATTGACCATGTTCTTAGACCATTGGTTGAAAGTTTTACCGTCTTACCTCAAGGACACAGGCTACTTGCTACGGAAGGTCGATGGATTGCAATTAGAGGAACATATGCTCTTGGTCACGTGTGACGTAGAAGCACTTTATACGTCTATTCGTCACGATGATGGCATCCTGGCTGCAACACACTACCTGATGACTTCGAACATACGAAGTGAGTATGCTCTGTTCATCCTCGATTTGCTTGATTTCACTCTGCGACACAATTTTTTCATCTTTAAGGGGTTTTTCTACCTACAGCTCCAGGGAACCGCAATGGGGGCGTCTTGTGCCCCCTCTTATGCGAACCTTTTCCTGGGGCTGTGGGAGAGAAATATCTTCTTAACGGACCCAATCAAACACATTGAGAAGGTCCATATGTGGTGTCACTATATAGACGATGTGCTTATGATTTGGCAGGGTAGCACTAAGGATTTGAAAGAGTTCATGGCACTCCTCAATGAGAAAAACATGAATATTCATCTCACGTATAATATGGGGAGAACCAGGATGGACTTTTTGGATGTAGCTTTGCATGTGGATAATGATGGCTTTATACACACAGACCTATTTCGGAAGCCAACCGCTGTGAACAGTCTCCTCTGTGCCGACTCCTATCACCCAAAAAAAACTATTGGATGGCATACCCATTGGACAGTTCTTGAGACTGAGAAGAATTTGCTCCAGGGATGATGATTTTGAGAAACGGGCGGACGATTAACTAAGAGATTTAACCACCTCAGCCCCCAGTGCTTAAACACCCTGAAAGACCAGGCCACTTTTTACACTTCTGACCTACACTACTTTCAACCGTTTATTGCTCGGTCATGCAACTTACCACCCAAATGAATTTTACCTCCTTTTCTTCTCACTAATAGAGCTTTCATTTGGTGGTATTTCATTGCTGCTGACATTTTTACTTTTTTTGTTATTAATCGAAATTTAAACGATTTTTTTGCAAAAAAAATGACATTTTTCACTTTCAGTTGTAAAATTTTGCAAAAATAAAAACGACATCCATATAGAAATTTTGCTCTAAATTGATAGTTCTACATGTCTTTGATAAAAAAAATGTTTGGGTAAAAAAAAAATGGTTGGGTAAAAGTTATAGCGTTTACAAACTATGGTACAAAAAGTGAATTTGCGCTTTTTGAAGCTGCTCTGACTTTCTGAGCACCTGTCATGTTTCCTGAGGTTCTACAATGCCCAGACAGTACAAACACCCCACAAATGACCCCATTTCTGAAAGTACACACCCTAAGGTATTCGCTGATGGGGCTTAGTGAGTTTATAGAACTTTTTATTTTTGTCACAAGTTAGCGGAAAATGATGATTTTTTTTTTTTTTTTCCTTACAAAGTCTCATATTCCACTAACTTGTGACAAAAAATAAAAACTTCTATAACTCACTATGCCCATCAGCGAATACCTTGGGGTCCTTCTTTCCAAAATGGGGTCACTTGGGGGTAGTTATACTGCCCTGGCATTCTAGGGGCCCAAATGTGTGGTAAGGAGTTGAAATCAAATTCTGTAAAAAATGACCTGTGAAATCCGAAAGGTGCTCTTTGGAATATGGGCCCCTTTGCCCACCTAGGCTGCAAAAAAGTGTCACACATCTGGTATCTCCGTACTCAGGTAGAAGGTGGGGAATGTGTTTTGGGGTGTCATTTTATATATACCCAGGCTGGGTGAGAGAAATATCTGGGCAAAAGACAACTTTTCTCTCCCATTTTTTTATACAAAGTTGTCATTTGACCATGATATTTATCTCACCCAGCATGGGTATATGTAAAAAGACACCCCAAAACACATTCCTCAACTTCTCCTGAGTACGGGGATACCAGATGTGTGACACTTTTTTGCAGCCTAGGTGGGCAAAGGGGCCCATATTCCAAATGAGCACCTTCGGATTCACTCCTCATTTTGTCCTGAATTTGATTTCAAACTCCTTACCACACATTTGGGCCCCTAGAATACCAGGGCAGTATAACTACCCCACAAGTGACCCCATTTTGGAAAGAAGACACCCCAAGGTATTCCGTGAGGGGCATGGCGAGTTCCTAGAATTTTTTATTTTTTTGTCACAAGTTAGTGGAAAATGATGATTTTTTTTTTTTTTTTTCATACAAAGTCTCATATTCCACAAACTTGTGACAAAAAATAAAAACTTCCATGAACTCACTATGCCCATCAGCGAATACCTTGGGGTCTCTTCTTTCCAAAATGGGGTCACTTGTGGGGTAGTTATACTGCCCTGGCATTCTAGGGGCCCAAAATGTGTGGTAAGTAGGTAAATGACCTGTGAAATCCGAAAGGTGCTCTTTGGAATGTGGGCCCCTTTGCCACCTAGGCTGCAAAAAAGTGTCCACACATCTGGTATCTCTGTATTCAGGAGAAGTTGAGGAATGTGTTTTGGGGTGTCTTTTTTACATATACCCATGCTGGGTGAGATAAATATCTTGGTCAATGCCAACTTGTATAAAAAAATGGGAAAAGTTTGCTTTTGCCAAGATATTTCTCTCACCCAGCATGGGTATATGTAAATGACACCCCAAAACACATTCCCCAACTTCTCCCGATTACGGAGATACCAGATGTGTGACACTTTTTTGCAGCCGAGGTGGGCAAAGGGGCCCATATTCAAAAGAGCACCTTTCGGATTTCACAGGTATTTTTTACAGATTTGATTTCAAACTCCTTACCACTCATTTGGGCCCCTAGAATGCCAGGGCAGTATAACTACCCCACAAGTGACCCCATTTTGGAAAGAAGAGACCCCAAGGTATTCGCTGATGGGCAAAGTGAGTTCATGGAAGTTTTTATTTTTGTCACAAGTAGTGGAATATGAGACTTTGTATGAAAAAAAAAAAAAAAAAAAAAAAATAAGCATTTTCCACTAACTTGTGACAAAAAATAAAAAATTCTAGGAACTCGCCATGCCCCTCTCGGAATACCTTGGGGTGTCTTCTTTCCAAAATGGGGTCACTTGTGGGGTAGTTATACTGCCCTGGCATTTTCCAGGGGCCCTAATGTGTGGTAAGTAGGTAAATGACCTGTGAAATCCTAAAGGTGCTCTTTGGAATATGGGCCCCTTTGCCCACCTAGGCTGCAAAAAAGTGTCACACATGGTATCGCCGTATTCAGGAGAAGTTGGGGAATGTGTTTTGGGGTGTCATTTTACATATACCCATGCTGGGTGAGAGAAATATCTTGGCAAAAGACAACTTTTCCCATTTTTTTTTATACAAAGTTGGCATTTGACCAAGATATTTCTCTCACCCAGCATGGGTATATGTAAAATGACACCCTAAAACACATTCCCCAACTTCTCCTGAGTACGGCGATACCAGATGTGTGACACTTTTTTGCAGCCTAGATGCGCAAAGGTGCCCAAATTCCTTTTTGGAGGGCTTTTTTAGACATTTGGATACCAGACTTCTTCTCACGCTTTGGGGCCCCTAGAATGCCAGGGCAGTATAAATTCCCCACATGTGACCCCATTTTGGAAAGAAGACACCCCAAGGTAGTCAATGAGGGGCATGGCGAGTTCATAGAAATTTTTTTTTTTGGCACAAGTTAGCGGAAATTGATATTTTTAATTTTTTTCTCACAAAGTCTCCCGTTCCGCTAACTTGGGACAAAAATTTCAATCTTTCATGGACTCAATATGCCCCTCACGGAATACCTGGGGGTGTCTTCTTTCCGAAATGGGGTCACATGTGGGGTATTTATACTGCCCTGGCATTCTAGGGGCCCTAAAGCGGGAGAAGAAGTCTGGAATATAATGTCTAAAAAAATTTTACGCATTGGGATTCCGTGAGGGGTATGGTGAGTTCATGTGAGATTTTATTTTTGACACAAGTTAGTGGAATATGAGACTTTGTAAGAAAAAAAAATAAAAATTCTGCTAACTTGGCCAAAAAAATATCTGAATGGAGCCTTACAGAGGGGTGATAAATGACAGGGGGGTGATAAATGACAGGGGGGGTGATCAATGACAGGGGGGTGATCAATGACAGGGGGGTGATCAATGACAGGGGGGTGATCAGGGAGTCTATATGGGGTGATAACCACAGTCATTGATCACGCCCGTGTAAGGCTTCATTCAGACGTCCGGATGCGTTTTGCGGATCCGATCCATCTATCAGTGCATCCGTAAAAATCATGCGGACATCTGAATGGAGCTTTACAGGGGGGTAATCAATGACAGGGGGGTGATCAATGACAGGGGGGTGATCAGGGAGTCTATATGGGGTGATCACCACAGTCATTGATCATGCCCCTGTAAGGCTTCATTCAGACGTCCGGATGCGTTTTGCGGATCCGATCCATCTATCAGTGCATCCGTAAAAATCATGCGGACATCTGAATGGAGCTTTACAGGGGGGTAATCAATGACAGGGGGGTGATCAAGGACAGGGGGGTGATCAGGGAGTCTATATGGGGTGATCACCACAGTCATTGATCATGCCCCTGTAAGGCTTCATTCAGACGTCCGGATGCGTTTTGCGGATCGGATCCATCTATCAGTGCATCCGTAAAAATCATGCGGACATCTGAATGGAGCTTTACAGGGGGGGTAATCAATGACAGGGGGGTGATCACCACAGTCATTGATCATGCCCCTGTAAGGCTTCATTCAGACGACCGGATGCGTTTTGCGGATCTGATCCATGTATCAGTGCATCCGTAAAAATCATGCGGACATCTGAATGGAGCTTTACAGGGGGGTGATCAGGGAGTCTATATGGGGTGATCACCACAGTCATTGATCATGCCCCTGTAAGGCTTCATTCAGACGTCCGATGCGTTTTGCGGATCCGATCCATCTATCAGTGCATCCGTAAAAATCATGCGGACATCTGAATGGAGCTTTACAGGGGGGTAATCAATGACAGGGGGGTAATCAATGACAGGGGGGTGTTTAGGGAGTCTATATGGGGTGATCACCACAGTCATTGATCATGCCCCTGTAAGGCTTCATTCAGACGTCCGGATGCGTTTTGCGATCCGATCCATCTATCAGTGCATCCGTAAAAAATCATGCGGACATCTGAATGGAGCTTTACAGGGGGGTAATCAATGACAGGGGGGTGATCACCACAGTCATTGATCATGCCCCTGTAAGGCTTCATTCAGACGACCGGATGCGTTTTGCGGATCCGATCCATGTATCAGTGCATCCGTAAAAATCATGCGGACATCTGAATGGAGCTTTACAGGGGGGTAATCAATGACAGGGGGGTAATCAATGACAGGGGGGTGATCAGGGAGTCTATATGGGGTGATCTCCACAGTCATTGATCATGCCCCTGTAAGGCTTCATTCAGACGTCCGGATGCGTTTTGCGGATCCGATCCATCTATCAGTGGATCCGTAAAAATCATGCGGACGTCTGAATGGAGCTTTACAGGGGGTTTGATCAATGACAGGGGGGTAATCAATGACAGGGGGGTGATCAGGGAGTCTATATGGGGTGATCAGGGGTGATTAGGGGTGATCAGGGGCTAATAAGGGGTTAATAAGTGATGGGGGGGGGGTGTAGTGTAGTGTAGTGGTGCTTGGTGCTACTTTACTGAGCTACTCTGTGTCCTCTGGTGGTCGATCCAAACAAAGGGGACCACCAGAGGACCAGGTAGCAGGTATATTAGACGCTGTTATCAAAACAGCGTCTAATATACCTGTTAGGGGTTAAAAAAAACACATCTCCAGCCTGCCAGCGAACGATCGCCGCTGGCAGGCTGGAGATCAACTCTCTTACCTTCCGTTCCTGTGAGCGCGCGCTCCTGTGTGCGCGCGTTCACAGGAAATCTCGCGTCTCGCGAGATGACGCGTATATGCGTGACTGTGCGCAGCGCTGCCACCTCCGGAACGCGATCCCGCGTTAGGCGGTCCGGAGGTGGTTAAAGACCGCGGATACAGTGATCGCTCAGTAAGAAAAGCATATGTATGGGCTAAACATTGTAAAAGAGAGAAATTGTTGGAAGATCGAGGTAAACGAAAGGATGGTGGTAAAATAGTGAGATTCATTACATCATATAATTCTGGCCACGAGGAGTTTGTTTCTATACTTGAAAAACACTGGAATATTGCATGTCCTAACATCATACAAACAAATACCTTCACAGACTGCACCGGGCAGAAGAACTATGAGATTACGCATACAATATCTTGTATAACAGTGGGGGTGATCTATGTTGCCACATGTCCCTGCAATCTATCCTATGTAGGGATGACTTCGAGACAACTGAGATGACAAACAAGAGAGCACATCCTTGGGATCACGGGGGTGAAAGATGAAGAGGACCCTCAGAACTTGAAAACAATCCCACAACATTTCAAGGTCCATCACAACAGTGATGCCTCTCTCCTCAAGGTAAGAGGGATTGATAGGGTCCTGATAGGAGGGAGGGGAGGGAATTGGAAAAAGGTTCTTGCTCAGAAAGAAATCAAATGGATTTTTGAGCTCAACACGGTGATGCCATTTGGCTTAAATGAGGCTTTAAGTTTTTTTGCCATTTTTGGGGTAGTCCTTGTAATTATATCTCTATGTCTTTCTCATGCTATTGAATTCCTCTGTAGGTCCAAGTGGTGTTGATCTTCTTGACCTTTTTAATGCACAATCTGTGTGTTTTTAATTAATTTTTAAAAAAATATTCTGTGTCATTAGGTTATCTTGGGTGGCAATGTCTTTGATGGTTATATGTGACAGCATACCAAAATACATGAAGTGATAAAATCCGGTGATGAAGGAGATGAATTGTACATGATGGAGTGCATCAGCAAGGACGGGGTGTAAATGGAGAATACACAGAGTCCTTTTGAAACAACAAATCTTTTTATATATAAAAAATAATGAAAAGGAAAAAGGTTTCTTCTGCACTGAATGGATATATTTATTTATGATATAATATGTACACCGTACATTATTAATAAAGGAATATGATATGTACGAAATGTAACTGTATAGAGCATGGCACTGATATTCACATCACTTCTCACCCCTTTTTATTATTTATTCTATTTATTATCATTTATTATTGTTTATTTTCACCTTTTTTCACTTCTTTATTACTTTTTGCATGATCTTTTATTATCACATTTATATTCTTCACATTTTTCACCATTCATGTGATTAGTATGTATATACATATATAAATTTATTGATATCTGCATTGTATTATCACCTATGGTTTTATTATAGACTTATATCTCTACATTGTTTTTTGTGATATATGAATTGTGAGATAAGAATTCATGTATTTATTTATTATGGGCATCAATATATATAATGGGTCATTATTATGATATATACACTAATTACACTATTCAGGTTACATATATATACACTCACCTAAAGAATTATTAGGAACACCTGTTCTATTTCTCATTAATGCAATTATCTAGTCAACCAATCACATGGCAGTTGCTTCAATGCATTTAGAGGTGTGGTCCTGGTCAAGACATCTCCTGAACTCCAAACTGAATGTCAGAATGGAAAGAAAGGTGATTTAAGCAATTTTGAGCGTGGCATGGTTGTTGGTGCCAGACGGGCCGATCTGAGTATTTCACAATCTGCTCAGTTACTGGGATTTTCACGCACAACCATTTCTAGGGTTTACAAAGAATGGTGTGAAAAGGAAAAACATCCAGTATGCGGCAGTCCTGTGGGAAAAAATGCCTTGTGGATGCTAGAGGTCAGAGGAGAATGGGCCGACTGATTCAAGCTGATAGAAGAGCAACATTGACTGAAATAACCACTTCGTTTAAACCGAGGTATGCAGCAAAGCATTTGTGAAGCCACAACACGCACAACCTTGAGGCGGATGGGCTACAACAGCAGAAGACCCCACCGGGTACCACTCATCTCCACTACAAATATGAAAAAAGAGGCTACAATTTGCACGAGCTCACCAAAATTGGACTGTTGAAGACTGGAAAAATGTTGCCTGGTCTGATGAGTCTCGATTTCTGTTGAGAAATTCAAATGTTAGAGTCTGAATTTGGCGTAAACAGAATGAGAACATGTATCCATCATGCCTTGTTACCACTGTGCAGGCTGGTGGTGGTGGTGTAATGGTGTGGGGGATGGTTTCTGGGCACACTTTAGGCCCCTTAGTGCCAATTGGGCATCGTTTAAAATGCCATGGGCTACCTGAGCATTGTTTCTGACCATGTCCATCCCTTCATGACCACCATGTGCCCATCTTCTGATGGCTACTTCCAGCAGGATAATGCACCATGTCACAAAGCTCGAATCAATTCAAATTGGTTTCTTGAACATGACAATGAGTTCAATGTACTAAAATGGCCCCCACAGTCACCAGATCTCAACCCAATAGAGCATCTTTGGATTGTGGCGGAACGGGAGCTTCGTGCCCTGGATGCGCATCCCTCAAATCTCCATCAACTGCAAGATGCTATCATATCAATATGGGCCAACATTTCTAAAGAATGCTATCAGCACCTTGTTGAATCAATGCCACGTAGAATAAAGGCAGTTCTGAAGGCAAAAGGGGGTCCAACACCATATTAGTATGGTGTTCCTAATAATTCTTTAGGTGAGTGTATATATAGGTAGGGACTTTTCAGCGGTTATGTATGTGATGAGTGGAGAGCCTTGGCTTAAAAACCTGCACGTAGAGTGCCGCTTGCGTTCCAGAGTGGAACGCATCATGTGTTCATCCCGCTGTTCTCGCGGGATTTGCGGCCGGCCTGAGTCCAGACGTGGGCGGAGAGGTCGCTGGTTGGTTCGGGGCCGATGCGTTCCACTGTGGACCGCATCCCGGATATCCGGTTTCGCCGGCACGGCCCCCCGTGGACTGGTCTGCCTCCGCCAATCGCCGCAGGACCAATAGGCCGCGGCTATGAGTTACCCCCTCTGCACCTGATATATATGTGTTTTTTATCCTCCATCTTCAGGATGAATAGATGAGTGTCCGGACACTGACTGGACCGGAAGTGACTCGGTGCGTTCCAGTGTGGAACGCATCGCACTTCCGTTTCCGGCTTCTGGGTGTTTGCTTTTAGCTCATGTGCTCCCAATTTACCTAATTTGCAGACTATATATGATCAGTGTATACACACCACCACTATCCCTTGAGAAAACGACCGCGAAACACATGTTGGGATCCAGGACTGTCTTGGTCTGTATTTATCTTGACTGCATTTATCCCCCCTATGTCATTTTGATAAAATAGCTGTGGCACTTTGCACTTTATATTATATTGACTGTGGGCTGTAATTTATTACCCTCTTTTTTACAGCTTGGGAGTTTTTATTGCAAGTTATATGTATTATAATGTGACAGACCTGTGGATATCTATCCTGTGTGATTTAAAGCTGCTAATGTATACGGATTTATATGTTTTATACAAGTGTATGTCCAATAAAAAAAATTGTGATTCTATATTACATGCTGAGTCTAGTTTGGGTTAATACTTGCAGTTAGTTTGGACTGCAATATACCGGGCGTTTATTCGCTTCGCGATTTGGGTGTTTATTCAGTATTGGTATCAGGTTGGGTGACACTCCAACTGGGTGGATACGTAAGTACCAGGAGACGGTTCCCAGGCCGAGTTACAATAGAAAATTAAGACTCCTGTACTCCACTGGTTTGCTTCAAGTATATTTTATTAAGCAAGTGGATTTCCAGTTCAAATGAAATATACTGAATGTTTTCGGCAAATAACCTTCTTCAGAACACTGGAATAATTCACAGACGTACAATCAATTAGAAAATAGTGCAAATCATATAGGGTTTCATATAACGTGATGTATATACAATAAATCATTGGACAGTGTTTTTGACAAAGCATAAATCCCACAGTGAGTGGTCCCGAGAGACATATACAGTAATCAACTTTATACATCAATCTGCTTAATGGGGGAAGTGTGCCCTCAGTTAAGTCCAGATGGTTAGCTGGATAAAATCTGTATACACAGGTATCTAACAGTGCCTAAAGGAAAAAAAATTGCATGTTCGCTGTGCGATATATTCACTATATAGGAACAAAATACACATCACAGCAGTATATCAGAGCATTTGAGACAACAACAATATAGAAGGGGGGGGGGGGAGCGTTAGTGGCAACACATTTGTGGTACTATAATGCAGCGATATTTAACTGCTGCCAAATGGTGGTGTCATCAGTCGTAATTGTAGCATTACAATGAATAGGAAAAGACGCTTACCTGATGAGCCGCACTGGGTGAAGTAAATGAGAGGGGGTAAAAAAAAACTCAGTTTTTGGCTATTGGAGTAACGAACCAAATGGTCCTATTATGCTGGGCTCTATGACCCTGTTCAGCGCTAAGTTTAAGCTGGGAAGTAGCCCTGTAGGAATTGTGCCATGAATCGTTTGGCGCTTGTGGCGTTTTTTTTATCCTGTAACAGGTGCAGGGGCGGAGATAGAAAAGGGAGGTATCGTTGTGACGAATACTATGCACGGCGGGCTTTGGGCATGCGCAGGTGGGTGGCGCCGGGAGAGAGAGGGAAGACCAGGTGGGAGGAATACTTAAGACGGCGGTCGCTGTTGCAGGGGAGGCATAGCGCATGCGCCGGGGTGTTGGAAGAAAGCCGGTGACAAATCGGGAGTGATCGGCGCGTGTGCGAGAGCCTGGGCCAGTAAGAATGTGAGCGGAGGTACAAAATTAAGGGACCTGGTTGAATGGACAGACAAAAGAGCAGGGAGATAAAGGAGGGAGATAATGAAAATAGGAGAGGTGGTACAGAAGGAGCGAGAGAGAAAGAAAGGATGTGATAGATGAAGTGAGAGAAAGAATAGAGATAGTGAAATAGCTGTGGGAGGTGTAGTTACCAAAAGGATATAGACTAGGTGTGTCTTCATCCAGGTGGGACTTTCAATATCTTGTCTGCAAAGAAAAATATCCAGTTAATAAATTGTGCAGTAGTACAGTATAGTGAAATCATATTATACATCTCAACAAAATCACAATATTACAATATTGAACTTGTTAATGTATTCATAATGAAGCTCCCCAGTTCATATTCACAGTTGAGGCCTTTGGGTTCCAGTGTTTGTAGTTGGTGGATCCAAATGGCCTCTCTATGTCTAAGCATTCAAGAGATGTCACCGCCCATTCTTGGGCTTCTATATGTTTGACCACTTGGAAACGTAGATGGACCAATGCTGTGTCCGTTTGGAAATAAAATGTGCTGGAATGGGCAAGAGAATGTTCTGACAGCGGTTGGTCAACTTATGCTGACAGATTCTGTCCCTTATGTTTTGCGTGGTTTCTCCTACGTATGCCAGGCCACAGGGGCATTTGATTACATAAATGACATTGGAAGTGTCACATGTATAGAAGCCACGTATAGGATAACCTTTGCCTGTGTGAGGGTGATAGATCTTGTCTCCTCTTGTAATGTAGGAGCATTGCATACAATGGAAGCAGGGAAATGTGCCTCTACGTTGTGTCTGAGGAATGTCTGACTGGGTATTTTAGTGATGGAGCCTTCGTCGCTCGTACAAGGGTGTCCCTAAGATTTTTGTGATGCCTGTTACAGGGTAGAAGTGAAGAGGCAAACTCCTCTATGTGAGGATAGGCCTGGCGCAGGAGATGCCAGTGTCCTACGTACCATGTTCTGTAACTTTAGCTGTAAAAGAGTGGTAGGTGTGTACGAAAGGGATCCTGCGTTCCTGTTTTTGTTCAGTATTGGGTTTTTTGGTAGGACCATCTCTAATTATCTTATTAGGGTAACCCCTGTCCCAAAAACAGGAGGCCATTTCAAGTAGTCTACGAACTCTCTTGAACTGGGAGCGCAGGAGGGATTTTTCTCATGCTGCCGGGGTGGAAACTGGAGTAGTGTAGCGAACTGTTACGATCTGTGGGCGTAGTGTAGAGGTCAGTGTGTAGATTCCCGTCCGATTCCTTGTACACTACTGTGTCCAGAAAGTTTATTGATGTGTTGCTTTGATGTAGAGTAAACTGTAAATCGGGCCATATGGAATTGATTGAAGAGGAGAAATTGTGTTGTGACTCCAAGGTACCATTCCAAATGCAGAAGACATCATCGATGTATCTTTTCCAAATTATAGCATGTTGTTGGAAATTGGGATCTGTATAGATATAATCCTCCTCAAAAGTGGCCATGTATCAGTTAGCATAAGGAGGTGCCAGGTGCGCCCCATGGCGGTCCCTTGCTTCTAAACGTAAAAAGTGTCTTGAAACATAAAGTAGTTTTCAGTTAGGACTAGGAGGAGAAGATCCACACATAGTGTGGTTACCTCTGTATTGGTGTTTGTGGCCTCAAGTAGTCTGGTGATGGCAGAAAAGCCTTTAGTATGTGTGAATGAGGTGTAGAGGCTAACAACATCAAGTGTGACCAAAATGGAGTCGGGATGAACTTGTTTGATATACCTGATAATTTGGAGAAATGTGGATATGTCCAGTAAAAAGGATTTAGTGGTTTTGACCTTAGGTGTTAGACTTTTTTCAAGGAATACAGATAGTGGGGATAAAATGGAGTCAGATGAGCAAACTATTGGAAGGCCTGGTGGTTTATTAAGGCGTTTGTGAACCTTGGGTAAGATGTATAGGACATGAATGATGGGATGGGGTTTGGTCAGATATGTAAGTGTGTCTTGGACAATGGTGCCTATTTGTAGATGTTTATGTAAGACCTATTGGATCTTTTGCGCTATTGCGAGTGTTGGATCCTTAGGTAAATGTTCGTACACATTTGTGTCATTCAATTGGCTATAGACTTCCTCCAAATAGTCTATTTTATCCATAACCACCAAGGCACCACCTTTATCGGCAGGTGTGATGGTTAAGTCTCTATCCTTTTTGACAGTCAGCAACGCTTCATGTTCCTTGTGTGTCATGTTGAATTGGCAACTGAATTTGCCCTTTACAATGTCTTTCCTGAAAGCCTCTACATCCCTATTCACACGAGATATATAGGTTTCCACAGGATGGAAATTTTTAGACGGACAGTAGGAACTTTTGGATTTTAAGCCAAGTTCTTTGGTAGATATTGACATTTTATCATCACCTGTTCGCCTGTCCTGAGAGGGATATCTCCTGTCATTACTGCTAAAGTGTACCTGTCATGGATCAGAGTGGGGGTAACTCTAATTCGTGGGATGTCAATATGAAAGATAGCTGCTAGGCCAGGACAGGAATCAGGGAACAGGTCACCTCCTATTACATCCCTAATTCTGACCCTGTCTCCTAGCCGTATGAGCCGACCCTGATGGTAGGAGGGCTCATACTCAGGAACCTAAGATCCCTACTAGCCCTCAGGGTGGCCCTGGACTAGGAGCAGAGTAAGACGACCTGTTCCTCCGCATCACGGACGAACAGGAGTCTCAGTGGCCAGGCTGCAAGGAAAGGGGCACATGTACAGCATATGGCAATGGCAGGTAAGTAAACTAGTATTACACGTACCTGCCACAGACACACAGTCTGGAACCCATGCACGAGAGCTGCTGTCCACAAGAACACAAACGGACACAGCCCACACCAAACATCACACAGGAACCCAGGACCATAAGCTGCAATAAAGATAAAGACACCACTAGACATATAAAAAATACCAGAACAATAATGTCTAACATAACTTATGACCACAAGGGTGGCCCTCACTGGCAGATGGTATATAACCAGGAGGATGACTCCAGCTAACTATGGCTGAAGTACCCCTCAGATACAGGCATCCAGCGGAAGCTAAATAGCCCAAGTAGCCACACCCACACACAGACACACCCAGTGTTCACACACTAAGAAGGGAGTTAACCCTTCTTACACCAGGCAAGGGAAGAAAGACACTTAAAGGGGAAGTGTACAATCAACTATCACACTGCAGCTGTTACAGCATGCAACGACATGCGTGGCAACCATGTCCTGGGAAATAGCCAGAAGGCCGAGACACTGCCACCACATGTACACAACACCACACGTTGCCACGGGCAGTCACAAGTGGAGGGAAGTGTCACAGTGCACACATACATAAACCTTGTGCACACCAGACAGAGAAAGTGCATACATACACACACACATAGCCAGAGGCAACCGCACGCATTAACAGTGAGACGCCTAGCAACCAGCTCAGGCTGCAACACTGCCAACAAACACCTGTTGTCAACGGCAACCGCACTTGAGGCAAACTAGTAACAGCCCCCAACTGCGGTTGACAAAACACTCAGACCGTGGGCAACTGCATGCGGCTCCCAGGGAGTCACGACCATGCACATGGGCATGACAGTACCTTTAAGCATAAGTTCCTGAAGAATCTCCATTCAGCATGTGAGTGTTGTGCTTGGATGTGTCCACTAGGGCTCTGGAGAAAAAAGGAGGACTTGGGACCCCATCTTTGTGATCATGTGGGACCAAGCAGTGGGGTCTGCAGTGATGAAACATGTATCAACTATCTTACCAAAAATAGGTATATTAAAGAGAGTATAGATAAAGAAAATAAAAAAATTACCTCCCTATCATTTAAAAATAACGTTTATTGATATGCTAAATAAAAAAAATAAAAAAAAACATCTATGACAATAAAGCAACAAACAAACATAAATAGGTTTATTCAGGATATCTGGTGGCGGGAATAATAATAGTCCTTCTTACCCACGGTTTGATGAACAGTCAATCCCTGCAGTAACATTCATGTGCTAACATAATGTGGACCATCCAGTGCTTTCCCTAGTCAGTCCCTTATGACTATCCCAGTAGGCAAAGATAGTAGTAAGGGACTGACTAGGGATAGCACTGGATCGTCCACATTATTAAGCACATGAATGTTACTGCGGGTATTGACTGTTCATCAAACCATAAGTAAGAAGGACAATTATTAGTCCCACCTCCAGATAGTCACTGTCTGTAAGGATACTAAATAAAAAATAACTAAGTTTTATTAATATATAATATTATAATATATAATATTACCCCACACCACCGAGTTCCAAGTTATACTGAGCAACATACATCCAGACAGGGAGCTATATGACTAACACCCCACCTGTGAATGGGCTTTGTATAGTTGCATAGAAGGATTTGCCTGTGATACAGTGGGCTTTTCGCCCAGGTAGGTTTTTAAACAAATATATTTTAATAATACTTTGTTATTTTTCATTTAGTATCCTTACAGGCAATGAATTTGTGAAGTTTAAGGTACATATTAACCATATCCTTAATACAAGTGGTTTCCCACCTCCAGATATCCTGAATAAACCTATTTATCTTTGTTTGTTGCTTTATTGTCATAGGGGTTTTTCTTTTCTTTTTATTTTAGATCATCAATAAAATTCATTTTTTAATTATAGGGAGGCAATTTTTTTATTTTCTCCATGTGTCAACACACATAACTAGGGGATAAATATCCTCTGTGGGACAAGCATCAATTGTTGTCTACCTTAATTTGTGGCTTTGACCAAATGGAATAATGTAATAATAGGTGAAGGAAACAATACTGTGTTATTCACATGTTTTTGTATTCAATTTTGCATGTAATTTGTAATAAAAAAAGATGCAAGCTCTATAAGTTTCTTCAATGCAAACAGAACAGTTGTTTTCTCTGTAAACTTTTCAGAGGCTTATCACATAGTCTGATACATTGTTTTGTAATTTGCCACATTAGAGCATCAAAGCCAAGCCTTGCTTTGTTTGTGTGGGTAATTGAAAACTGGTAATTAGAATAAGAAATAGAAGGAATGAAAAGACTACCTAATCACCCACTTCCCTTTTTCCATTAGATCAACATAAAGACAAAGACTTGCATCAGTATGTTAATATGACCTTATTCAGGACAAGCCACTAACTCATGTGTATGTAGGTTTAAGGGTTATATCCCAGCTGGGATCTATTAGTCCTATTAAAGCTTGCCCGATGTCCATGTGAAGCCTGGCCTATATCTGTTGCTGTCCTGTGCTAAGAAATCTGATTACTTCAAAGGGTTAAGGTAGAGTTCGATAGTGTGAAAACACATCTTCTCCAGCACCCATCTGGTTAAAATCCAAAGTTTCTTTATTTCAAAATATTAAAAACATCAGGAAGTCAAATACCGAAAAATGACGAGTTTCAGACAAAACAACCTTTCCTTAGTCATATCCTAGAGTTTTTTTTTAGCTATGTTTTCACACTATAGAACATTTTGACTCCATATACCACTGCTGATATGGGGTTCTTTCCTGGATTTGAATGAGGTACATAACCATTTTACCTTAATTCGTTTCAGGTACAAATTCTTTTTCTAGTTCGTAGGGACCTCAGCTGTAGCTTTGGACTCACTAGTGAGCTGTCTGTATTTTAATTATTTATCCTTAAAGTAAAGTTAACAATTTAGTATTTCCATATATCTATAGAATTGTTACACAATCCCACCCACCCAGAAGTACTAATTTGAAATTTGTTTTTCCTTTGGCCACCAAGGGTGGTTGGGTTTTGGGACTCAAAAGGCAGCTGTGTAGCTGCCACCTCATAGAATCCAGCCTTATAAAGAAACATGTATATATACAGTACAGACCAAAAGTTTGGACACACCTTCTAATTCAAACTCTTTGAATGAGAAGGTGTGTCCAAACTTTTGGTCTGTACTGTATATATATATATATATATATATATATATATATAAACCAAAGAAGAAGTTCTGGTACTGGTCACTGTTCTAAATTTAGAGGCAAATTTCCCTTTTAACAATAAGGAGAAATAGTCTCAGTTTAGAAGGCTTTTGTGATTTAGGTCAATGACATGCTATGGTACATAACCATTTTACCTTAATACATTTCTGGTACAAATTCTTATTTTCTTCAATAAGAATACCTTATCCAATTGGGAGGGACCTCAGCTAAAAATCATAGAGATGTTATCATGTTTGACTGTTGGTTCAATGTTCTTTTTGTTTTAGAGCACTTACACATGGCTGGTAATGTGGTAAGTATTTAGCAGCAGTATTTGTAAGGTTTTGGCTTGCAAACACTGAACGTGGCCTTGTATGATGTCAGTCATGTCTTTGATTTTTCTTTACAGAGAACATCACCCCAAACATCTTGTGGATGATCCAGGGCAGCATTTATACTGGGTCGCACTGGCTTGGTTTTTGTTTTTCACCTGGAAGAAGTTATCGCTATGTCATTGGAATCATTTTGGAAGCATTTCCCTGTGTATATTTAAAAAAGAGTAGCTAAAATCCTGCATTATTTACACTTTCCATGACAGGCACCACTTTTTGGTTTGTACAGACCACTTTGGATAACACAGGATCTACCATTCACAATCAGTGATATCATAGCATATCTGCTCCCTCTTGACCCCTGCACAGGTCACAGTGCATGCCTAAAAAACTCTGCCAAATGAGGTTAGCTCCTGTCCATTGTGTCTATGGCCCATGTGAATGCAGTAAAGCAGCGGTCCCCAACCACCGGGCCGCGGCCCAGGACCGGGCCCTGGAAGATTGTTTGCCAGGCCGCGGCAATACAGAGGAGGGGAGACGCCAGGACAGGGGCGGGCAGGGGCAAGTGCTTTTTTTCAGTGCGGCGGCCGGGCCCTCCTTATATTTTGAGTGCGCCTGCACTGCGCTTCATAACCTGTTATAATCCCGCTAGACCCGTGACCTCCTGCGGCGGGTCTCGCGTCGCAGGATCACTGCTGGAATGACACGGCGGTGCGCCGCAGGCAGAGCCACGGGATTGCGCACTGAACTGAAGCCAGCCACAGCCTGCAAGTACGGGGGGCAGATGATGATCAGTGGCACTAATGTTTGAATTCAGAAAGTTGTGAGCCCGCACCAGCCATATGAGGGCAGGGACAGCAAATAATGAGGGGCAAAAACTGAAATATATAGAGAGTGGGGGCAAAATGAAATATAGGTAGAGAGGGGGCCTCTGACAAAACATTGGCAATTATAACTGGGTTATTATTGCCAAAGTTTTGTCAGTGGCTCCTCTCTACCTATATTTAATTTAGCCCCCATTCTCTATATATTTCCTTTTCATTTTGCCCCCTCATTATTTGCTGCCCCTGCCCTAATATCAGATCACATTATAACCGGCACTAATGTCTGAATTCAGAAAGGGGGGCCCACGCCGGCCATATGAGTGCAGGGGCAACAAATAATGAGGGGGCAAAATGAAAATGAAATATATACAGAGAGGGGCAAAAAATGAAATATATAGGAGTGGGGGCAAAATGAAATATAGTGAGAAAGGGGGCGACTGACAAAACTTTGGCAATAATAACCACGTCGGCCACATGAGGGGAACGGTGGTGCTCATGGTTATTATTGCCACAGGGGGGCCCAAATTCAAAGGTTGCCCTGGGGCCCATAGAATTCTAGTTACGCCACTGCACCAGACGCATGCGCATATCACACACAGCGTGCGGCTGTACAGCGGGTTGGAAGGAGAGTGTTCCTTCCTTCCAACTGTGATGCTGGCCAGCCACTGCCACCAAAATGAAAGCTGAAAAGGGCTAGTGAGGGAGGGATTGGTTAGGTCTCATTGCCCCACCAATGGAAATGAACATGAAGGCGGGGGGGGGGGGGGGGTTGTCGGCATCCAGATAGTATCTGAGGGAGTGAGCGGTAGAATGACCTGCAGTTCCTTTTCCATGTCACCTTGAAAATATCAGCAGTGCAGCAGAGACCCTAGTCAGTTTTGAGTCACATTTAAATAATAAATGTAATAGTTATCTATTTTAACATGAACCTTGTGTTTTGTTATGCGCGTGAATCAGTCAGCGCTGACCAGCACACACTAAGCCCCGCCCACTCCCTAAGCCCCACCCAGGACCCCCCCCCCCCCCCCCCTTCCCCTGGGAAAATTGTCTGACATGAAACTGGTCCTTGGCGCAAAAAAGGTTGGGGACCACTGCAGTAAAGCATATCTCTAAATGCTGTTAACAGCTCAAGCAAGATGTCTTCCCCAATAATCAAGTTCAGGAAATAGGTTTCGCCATCCTGTCCTAACTGACAGAAAAAATAATAGGTGAAATTCCCTTTAATGGTAATTACTATACAAGACTGATGTTGGACATAGTATGACAATCTTTTTTATGTGTTTGGATCAAATTAAGAAGATTTCAATAGGAAACAGATTTGTCCAGTTTTTTTATTGAATAATTTGCCATCCTCAGTCACTGGTCGCTTCTATTACTGGAAAAAGAAAGTGACTGGAAAATTCTGCTGCACAATTAAGAAAGTTGCCCATGTAAGCACTATAGCAGTATCAAGATGAGAAATAAAGTAGCCAGCAAATGCCTATGGACACATTGCTTTGGCATACACCCCACATATTTCATGCCCAGGCAGTCCTCAGGCATTGCTTCACGCTGCATATTTATGGAAGCAACGCTGAAAATCCCATGCAAAGAATTGACAAGGAAATAGCTTAATAAATTCTATGTGGCCAATAAAACCAACAGGCAAAAGAAAGATATGTATTTTTAAAGTGAAGCTTGTTTGGGATTTGGAACTGTCATCGCCTGAAATGAATACATCTCTCTCGTGTAATTATAGCACCGGGAAACCTTCTCTGCTGTAATAATTCCTGTACAGTATTGTACAGAAGACTATTGTTGGATTTTATATGGACACACACAGGCTGCTTTGGTTGAGAGAAATATTATGTTCAATCTGGTCATGTACAGTATGTGGTAACAGTATGTGGTTGGACCCTCTAGTCTCATCTCACCATGACCTCTTAGGCCGGGTTCACATCACCACTTTGTCTTCCACTCTTCTGATCCGTCAAAAGAACAGGGAAAAAATGGATCCTTTATTTTGAGCATGTGTTATGCTTCTTTTGCATCTGTTTCTGTCGGTTCTGTCTGAGATCCAATATTTTAGATTCCTGGGAATCTAAATCATAGATAATAGATCTTGCTGATAGAAATGACAAAAACAAATTCAAAATGTGCATAACAGATGCTCAAAACAAAGGATTCTTTCAAAAATATAAAATAAAATTCTGTTCTTCTGATGGATCAGAAGAATGGAAAGCTAAATGATTATGTGAACCCGGCCTTAAAATGGCTAGAAGAAGACTTTATCAGTAACCGAAGAGTGATTATTGTATGCCCAGGTTTGCTAACCTTCCAGACAATAATCCAATAGAGTTACTATTTAGCATCTTTTTACACTGATATTTGAACCTACCACCCTCTAATTCTCAAACAAGTTTTGTATGTGTGCCTTGGATTAGTACCCATTAACACATGCATTTTGACAGATTTTGTTTATTCCTTGACTTATTATTTTATTTAATTAATACGTCTTCATTGGACAATACCTTTTTGCTAGAAGCCAATCACAGGGCATCCCACTGCTGGGACCTTTAAGACTCATTTATATGAGCAAATTATCAGGCCAAATATCACAGAACATGCTCATTTCAGATCATTTCCTGGTGTAGATGTGCTGCCAGTCACCTGGCAAGCTCGTTTGTCAGCTGGTTTGCTATATAGGGGATAAATGATTCTAGTAGGAATTGTTCATCCCCATACAGCAGCAATGATTGTAGTGTTTAAATGTAGCTGAACAAGTGGAAATTGAAGTTTTTTTCCCAAGTATTGCCAAGTGTACCAGTCTATGTAAATGGGACTTTAGAATGGTCATCCACATCAAAGCTCTTGGATGACCACTTGTTCTTCTAACATGTATCTCTCCTGACTCACCATAGACATACCTGTACCTGTTTGGCTTGGCTGAACACAGATTTCCTGAACTGGAAGTGGTGAGAAAGCCTCTGCCAGAATCTTCTTATAGCATCTTGTCTTCCCAAAAGCAGGATCTTGAAATCCAAATGCCCAATGTCTTATTGCCCCCTATGATAGCAGATCTCCATACACATTAGATGGTTATCCAGTCTTACTGCCAACAGAGGATCAGCTTTACTGGACAGCTTTACTGTTCAGCTGTAATCTGTAGGAGGGACTAAAACAATGTTCAAATCTGCTGCAGTATCATCACAGGGGTAGTGAAGCAATGCACAGTTTCCTTTGAAATACATGGGTTGTCTATACAATGTTTAGACATTACGAGCCCTCCAGAGTGAGCCCTCCATTACGAGCCCTCCAGATGTATTGAAATAAATGTATTGTGATGAAGTCTGAAAAATCAAGATTCTTCAACACAGATCCTGTTTGTACATTGAGGAGTGACCAGTTAAACCTATGTATAACTCCATCAGACAGAAGAGTTGTATGAGATTAAAAAAATATATATATATTATCTTTGACATTGCAGCTTAGTTTTATTAACTTTAATGGGGCTGATAAGTGCAGTAACTGGGCACAGTCCAAAGGCAAGAAGAGTAGCACTATTTCTGGGAAAAAAGCTGACATATTTTTCTAATCTCATATAAACCCTTTAATATTCTACTATAACCTGTAACCATGACGAGGCGGTATCCCCTAGATGTAAGGTAAGAATGTTTAAACATCATCATAGACAGGGATTCTTTACTGTAAGAGCAGTGAGACCATGGAACCATCTACCACACAGCATTGTTGATTCATTAAACAAGTTAAAGGGGCTGTCCCATGTCACAGTTTCCACGACGAGATGGGACTAAGTGCCAGCCTATCTGGCTGTTTCCATAACCCCCATTGTAGAAAATGAGAGCTACTAAAACGGTTGAGGAGTTATGGAAGCAGTGTAGCTTGTTTTGTGTAGCTCCTATTCCCTACAATGAGAGGTAGGGAAACCTCTTTTTCTGTAAGCTCAGCCTCCTAGGACCGGAGCTTAGTCCCATCTCGCCATAGAAACAGTGATATGGGGTAACCCCTTTAATGATGTCTTTGCTGAAATTAAAGTGTAACTGTCATTCTCTTTTTATTTGCGTAATGTGTAGGGGCAGTAATACTGACCATTTTTGTAATACATTTTAATTACTGAAATCATACATTTCTATTAGAAAATAGCTCTAAAGTTTCCCATTTTGAGCCTTAGCAACGATCCTCTGTCTTCTGTTTACATAACAGTGGAGACTTGCTCAACATTGACTGTGTTATGTAAACAGAAGTTAGAGGAACATTGCTAAGGCCCAAATTGGGCCACTTTAGAGCTATTTTTCTAATAGAAATGTATGATTTCAGTAATTAAAGTGTATTACAAAAATGGTCAGTATTACTGTACCTATACATTACACAAATAAAAAAAGAATGACAGTTACACTTTAACACTATTATACTTTATTGATGTTAGATGACTGGAAAGGGAACGTTCATCCAGTGATTTATTTTGATTGTCATGTTCAGGAAGGAATGTTTCAGCCTAATATGGGGTAATCGGCATCTGTCTCATAGGGGATTTTGCCTTCCTCTTGATCAACACAGTATGATTATAGGTTGGACTAGATAGACTTAGGTCTTTATTCATCCTTAGGGGGTCATTAATCATTTAAGGATGTTTTTGTTTCAGTTTTAAGTCTGTCTTTGCTTTGTGTGCCTGCACCAAGTTTATGAAATGGTTCACCTTAATAATATAGGTGGCCTTAATGTAATGTGGTTTACACCTTTAGGTGTAAAAGTAGACCAGGGGGTTGCCTGGCGTGGGTTGTGACTTTTGCAAATATCACACATCTCACTTTTAGCTCTTAAATATAAACCACTGTGTAAAGTGGCGAGGATCACAACATTTAGGAGACACACCACTTTTCAAAGTGGTCTATATTTAAGGGGGTTATCCCATGATTAATGTAAAAAATGAAAATCAGGCATCATATAGTACATGACAATCTCTTTCTAACATAGTTAGAACCAGCCCTGTATCTCACATGGATCCAGAGATCTCTCCATTCACTGCTCTGCTAGATTTATATTCAGCTGACAGCTCAAGGGGGAGTGTCTTTTCTGCTGCAGCTCAGGGGGGCGTGTCCATGCTCTGCCTATCACAGCTCAGGAGGCAGGTGAAGGATGAAACTGAGCATGTGCGGCCATCTCAGTGAGCTGGACAAAGAAATAAGAAAAAGAACAAAGAGCAGGTGGTGCTATTCAGATACATTTAAAGCAGAAAAGTGAGATTAGACCTGGATTATGGCACATTTTCTATCTGTGACACCTGAAATTTTCCCGAAAAGTCACATCCTATGCCAGGCAGTCCCCTTGGTATATTTTGTTTTAGAACTAAGTCAGACAACACAATGCATTTTCACCTAATGATAAAAACTGTGCACCATTTCATAAATTTGGTGATAAATGTCCCCCACAGTAAAATCTCACTTTTCTGTCTTAGAAAATAGACCACTGTGAAAAGTGGATTGTCTTCTAATTGTCACAGAAATGTCACAAAAAAAGTCACAGTTGGTATGTTGTGTGACATTTTTATACCAAAAACTTGATGTATATGGTATGATAAATGACTATTTGTATTAGTATTATTATTATTATTATTATTATTAGTAGTAGTAGTAGTAGTAGTAGTAGTGGTAGTGGTAGTAGTAGTAGTAGTAGCAATAGTAGTAGTAGTAGTGGTAATAGTAATGCTATTATTATTATTATTATTATTATTATTATTATTATTAGTAGTAGTAGTAGTAGTAGTAGTAGTTTTATTATTAGTAGTAGTAGTATTGTTGTTATTATTATTATTAATAGTAGTAGTATTGTTAATATTCCTATTATTATTATTATTATTATTATTATTATCATCATTATAATTATTTGTAGTAGTGGTGGTAGTAATGCTAATATTATTATTAGTTTTATTATTATTATTATTATTATTATTGTTAGTAGTAGTAGTAGTAGTAGTAGTATTGTTACCATTATTATTCTTATTATTATTATTATTATTATTATTATTATTATTATTATTATTATTATTATTAGTAGTAGTAGTAGTAGTAGTAGTAGTAGTAGTAGTAGTATTGTTACCATTATTATTCTTATTATTATGCCTTCTGATAAATACCAGGGCCTATGATTGTACTTGTGTGTGAAGGAATTCAGTTCATCACTCATTTGTGACAATGGCGGACGATATAAGCCTCTTATCTGCAGTATGCCATCAAAGACAGATCTCCCTAGGTTCTGAGACCTTTCAGCCTTTGTATCCACATATTTACTTGTATTTATGTCTACATTATACATTACTTTCTGTAAATCAGAATATAGAGCCAGCTGCTAACTATTTGGTAATCCAAAGACCAGAAAAAAGGCCCAGCACCTACTGGTTAAGCACATTAAAATTGGTTAAGCAGCCCATACAAGTCATGCATTTCAATTATTTGTTCAAAGTAGCCTGCAATTAGAGGTTGCAAACAAGGCTTTAGAATGCAAAGTCAGACAATTAAAATGTTTCGTGAGTGCATTAAGAAAGAAGTTCGGAATTAGTACTTTGAATACACGAGATCTCCCCTCTCTATAATCTCTGTTCCCTTTCACTCTTTGAAAGAGAGAGTACAGAGATATTTTTCCTTACTGATCCGGAGAAGATTGAATCAACCTAATCTTCTACGTGTACATCTAAATGTCTATTTGCTCCATAAAGGATCATCTCTGTTGCTATATAATAGCCCAGGTGCAAAAAAAAAAAACTTTGTTCACGTCTGGCTTTTTCTCACAGGGGGGTCGTAAATCACTTTTAACATTTCTCCCCTTTCATACTATTGCCTCCACTCTCTTTTCTCCTCCTTTGAAGAAGGGTGGTTGTTAGAGGCTGTGATTTGTGTGACACAGGCAGCAGCTTCTGTATTAGATTAACAAGATAAATTGTTGGAGGACCAGTGATGAAAATGTAAAGTGTGATGTCATGTAATAACGGAGAGAACGGGCTTTAGCTAATAATTGATCGATATACATCATAAGGATCCACAGCAGAAAACTAGATCTTCCAAACAAGAACACTGTGTAAATGTAACTTTATTTTATGTGTAGATCTGATTAAATACAGTCATAGTGCACACAGCAGCATAATGCACACAGTAACATAGTGCACACAGTAACATAGTGCACACAGCAGCATAGTGCACACAGTAGCATAGTGCACACAGTAACATAGTGCACACAGCAGCATAGTGCACACAGCAGCATAGTGTACACAGCAGCATAGTGCACACAGTAACATAGTGCACACAGTAACATAGTGCACACAGTAACATAGTGCACACAGTAAAATAGTGCACACAGTAACATAGTGCACACAGTAGCATAGTGCACACAGTAGCATAGTGCACACAGTAGCATAGTGCACACAGTAACATAGTGCACACAGCAGCATAGTGCACACAGCAGCATAGTGCACACAGTAACATAGTGCACACAGCAGCATAGTGCACACAGCAACATAGTGCACACAGCAACATAGTGCACACAGCAACATAGTGCACACAGCAGCATAGTGCACACAGTAGCATAGTGCACACAGCAGCATAGTGCACACAGTAGCACAGTGCACACAGTAACATAGTGCACACAGTAACATAGTGCACACAGCAGCACAGTGCACACAGTAACATAGTGCACACAGTAACATAGTGCACACAGCAGCATAGTGCACACAGTAGCATAGTTCACACAGTAGCATAGTTCACACAGTAGCATAGTGCACACAGTAAAATAGTGCACACATTAAAATAGTGCACACAGTAACATAGTGTACACAGTAACATGAGTCATACATTTCTAGGGAGAATATTAGAGAAATGGCACAACATAGATGCTTTAACATTATTTCACAGGTAAGGCAAATATTTACTAAAACAGACATGCCAGGAGATTTCTTTTGAGTTTGTGACTTTTTGGCCCTTTTTAAAAGGGTTTTCCAGGACAATAAAAAGAACAGCACCACACCTGTCCACAGGTTGTGTGTGGTATTACAGCTCTGCCCCAGTCACTTTCATAGAGCTGAGCTGCAATACCAGGCATGGACAGTTGTGGGGCTGTTTTTCTAGTAGTGGAAAAGCCACATTGATTAATCTGGAGTGAAAGTAATTACATAGCTAACCACACACCTGTTTACACCACTTTTCAAAACTGCAATGAATGGTGTAAAATGCAAAATGACACAAAACTCTGGACAAAATAGACCTAACAAGTTGCAAAATGCTATATTGGCGACTTTTTGAAGCCAAAATTCTGAAGTGCAGGGTTTATACATCCCCCAATTAGACTAGACAGACAAAGATGCATCAGATTTATCAGTGGCTGATGGTGGATAATAAATTTAGTGTAACTTTACACTCTCTAGTCTAAGTTTATACCACCTATTAGTTGCCATGCTTTGTGTCAGAATTTTGTGGCAAACTTTTGGCTCATTTTTTGGTGCATATAGTCACATCTTAAAGGGCATCTGTCAGCAGATTTGTACCTATGAAACTGTCTGACCTGTTACATGTGCGCTTGGCAGCTGAAGACATCTGTGTTGGTCCCATGTTCATATGTGCCCCCATTACTGCGAAAAATATCTTAATATATAGAGAATATAAAGTCTTAATATATGCAAATGCACCTCTAGGAGCAATGGGGATGTTGCCATTTCACCTAAAGGCTCTGCTCTCTCTACAACTGCTGTGTCCTCTGCACTTTGATTTACAGGGCCAGACAGAGTAAACATCAGCAAGTGCAGAGGGCACGACAGTTGCAGAGAGAACTCAGCCTCTAGGTGTAATGGCACCGCCCCTGTTGCTCCCAGAGGCTCATTTGCATATCTTAAAACTTCATTTTTCTCAGCAATGCGGACACATATAGATATGGGACCAACACAGATGCCTTCAGCTGCCAAGTGCACATGTGACAGGTCAGCCAGTGTCATAGGAACAATTTTGCCGACAGATGCCCTTCAAGCCTTCCAGCAGGTTACGTCCTTTTCCTGATAAGCCACACTGCTTTTCAAACGAGTCAAAAAAGTATCTAACATACTTAATAAATGTGGTGTCAATCAAGTTCATCCATATTTATTTTAAAAGAGGGGGCTTGTGTGATCCATGAATTACATTTGCTTGGTCATAAAGCAAAGCTAGGAGTGTGTCTAAACACAGAACAGGTGCAGATCTTTCCCTTATGTCTGTGGAGGTTCCAATCCTGGTTTTGGCTCACAATCCCAGATGGAAATCACTGATCAAACACTGACGTGTAAATGAGGCTTAAGGGTATGTTCACACTGAGAATTTCTGGCATGGAATCTGCCACAGATTCCGCAAACAAAATCTGCAACAAAAATGTATGCAGCCCTTCCTCATTGCTGTCATTGGGGAAGCTGCATGTTAAACCATACAGCACTTTTTTTTCCCACTTGCAATTTTAAAAACTGCACTCCGTTCTTGACATGGATACCGCTCAGAATGTGTGTCCAGAATTTACATTAGAAATGGACAGGAATGAAAATCCACGCCAAATCTGCATTACAAAAAATGCGTAAAAAAGCCGGTCTGCATTGTTAAAACGACCATTAACAATGCAGAACAGCTAAATAGTGTGGTCTCATTAGTTTAATTAGGGCTCAGTGCAGCCTATACAGCTGCACTGTTCTTGATGGCAGCATGGCCGTGTCTGGAAGGCTACGCGATCGTGGCATGTGGTTGCACCATTTTGCCTTATTCACAGGTCAGTGATTGTGATCCAAAACCAGGATTGGAGCCCACACAGAGACAAGGTATAATGGCTCCTGCAGAAGAACGTAAGGGCTCCGTGCCCGTGCTGCAGACCGCAAATTTACTTGAATGGGTCCACGATCTGCAAAATATGACAAAAGATAAGACATGTCTTATCTTTAGTGGTGCAGAGGCATGAACCCCAAATCCCACAAAAGCGCTTCTTAATGCTTCAGAGAGCTTCTGATCCATGTATCCGCTTGCAAAAAATAGGAGATTACCAATCTTTGGCCATATCAAGTCAATGGCTCCGCATAAGCATCACAGAGTGCACATGGCCAGTGCCCGGCTATTGCAGACTGACCGCTTACAGTCCACAATAAGGGCACGTTCCTCCGCATGAGTTCTTAGAGAAAGATCTGTACCTGTTCCATGTTTAGAATTGCACCCGGTTTTGGCTCAAATTCACTGATGGAAATCACTGACCGAACACTGACTGTGTGAATAAGGCATTATACTTCTTGATTTTTATCCAGTTATGGGTTGGGCTACAAAAAATGCACCAGGAACACTGGAGGCATTTCTTCTGGACCAGTTATTCGTAGAAGCTACTAGGACATTGGAATCACTGAAAAAAGTTCCTTGAGCTCAGTCTTCAGCTAAAAAAACTATTTGAGATTATAACTACATGACTAATTCATGCGGCATAGGGTTTACTAGAACAAAATTCAGCACTTCAAGTGGATGTAAGGTTTCTTAATTAGCCCAACAAAGATGTACAGAACTTGTTTGACGACCATATGTACTTGCTGTCACATTGTTGTCTAATCCTTCGCACTTTTGCCACATTAGTAAACTGTTTAATTTGGTACTGTAGTGTGAGTTGCTCAGATTATTTATGTTAGCGACAGATTTACATATATAACAAGAGCAATTTCCTCCTCAATTGTATGTCAATTAGCCATGGGTAGAAATAGTAGGGGCACTATAACAAAGAACTGTGATGCACAGTGGTCATTTATTGATCATGGATTGCTATTGAACACTTCACTGTTCTCAGTTGTCCTTGTCCTGTTGTTATTCAGGAAACATATTATTAACGACAATATATTTTTTTTATATCCTGAAAAGTTTGTGCTTGTACATGTGCAAGTTCATTAAGCATGCTAGTACTACATATAGGTATACATAAGTAAAGATTCCGATAAGTATATTTAAAGGGATTGTCTAGAATTATAAAAACATGGCCACACTTGTCTTTATGTTGTGGTTATGGAGCTGAGCTGTAATACCAAAAACAGGGGTGGTGCTCTTTTTGGAAGAAAGCAGCCATGTTTTTCTAAACATGGACAACTCCTTTAAATATTCCATTAAAAGTGTTTTTTTTTTTATCTTAACCTTTCATGACTAAGATGGGAAAAAACTAAGCAAACATCAAGCTGGTTTTTGGGAATATGTGAGGCAGTTGCCTTTCACTGGTTCCATAGCAGTGAATAGGAGCTACCAATGAGCATGGCACAGCAAGCAACGCTGTCTATGTAACCTGGGAATTATGGCAAAGGTGAAGCTTGATGTGGTACACTGTGTAGCTTTCATTCACTACTATAGGATTTACAAAAACAGTGGAGCACATACTGCGCAGCAATTTCTGTAATGCCGCTATCCCTGGCCAACATTTTCTCAGGTTATTCCTATCTTGAAAGGCTGAGATGGGAATAACACAGAGCACATAGCTCTGCGACATACTTGTCCAACACACTGGCGTAGAAGCTTGATAAATCTCCCCTTTGTGCCTAAAGGTAATTACATTACCAGTCCCTTTTCTTACTTCTAATTTCCAAAAAATATATGGACCACTTGATTTCACCTTGGGTCATATAATGCCATTCAGAAGGAATTTCTCAGCTTTTGTTGGTGTCCCATACATCCCTTCTGTAATTCATTGCACCAGTCAATGAACAGAACATCATTAGTAACATCACATAAAAAGGGGTTCATATTAGGGGAGACATCCACTGAGCATGTGCAGTTCAAACACCCTAAGTTTGCTCCACGCTTGCTCACCCTATAGCTGGTACTATTTCTGTGTGACTTCTCTTCTAGGTGTAGAAGTAAGGAAGGGGAGGGGGCCGGCTTGGATGTTACTAATGATCCTTTTACACAGGATGATATATAAGCAGATTGTCGAGAAGGAAGCGTCCCTTCCAGATAATCTGTAGTGATGAGTGGCAGGGGCAATATTCTAATATGTGATATTTCGCGAATATTTTGTAGAATATTCATCATATATTCGTGAATTCGAGAATTTGAGATTATATTTTCGATTGCGAAAATCGGCAATGTATTATTAGTGTAATGCGCGCAAAATACCGGCGTGGGTCACTTATGCTACATTTTTCAAGCTGGTATAAGTTTCCTGAGACTGGAGAAAATGGTTGGCACAGCAGAACATTAGAATAGCTTTATATGCAGATAGAGTGCTCCAATACATTTGTGCTTGCGAATTTTCGACAATTAATGATGTGCATATTTTTTCGCAATATGTGTGCAGCCAGCCAGTAGCGCGGGGCAACACGTGAGGTGCACGGTGGACCGATGAGGGGCCAAAATATAACACACAGTTCATCAGTTAACTCACGGTTAGCAGAAAGCCTCCCTGGGCTGGCAGCACAGTGTTGAGGTGGACAGCACGAAATCCTCCGGGGCACGCTCTGGGTAGGGAAGCATCAGCCAAGATGGTGGTTGAGGTGCCCTTGATGTCAGGGGTGCTTAGGGTGCTTGTTGCGGCTGAGTCCCTTGATGGTTTTTGTCATGACGCCAGTACCGTTAATGGTGGTACAACCAATAGTGGTAATAATGAGGTAGACAGTGGTAAGATGCAACTCACAACTTTTACTGTTGATAACTTTGGTTGCAGCAGTACAACAATGCAGTCTCTTGATGTTACAGAGTTGATTCTGCAAATCCACTGTTTCTAGGCTTTTCAGGTTGTTAGTTTTGGAGCAGTGGGTTATTTTCAATATCAGTACAATTTTGGGTGAGGTTGCCGGAGGCTTTGGTATCCTTCACCTGAATATCCCAAAGGTCCTTGATGCCTGACTTGTGGCTTTTATCCTTTGGATAGATAAATCTGTTCTTTGGTCCCTTTCTGGGCTAAACTTTCATTTAGAGCAGAAGTGCTAGATCTGCACTATTTCACTCTCAGTATCAGTCTACTTACTGATCTCCACACTGACCTGTCAATGTCCTGTCTCACTAGGCCTGACCTGTGTATATATAAGACCTAAACTATATCCCCATCTAGTGGTGGGATGTATAAATTACACCTAATCTGCCTGTTAACAGGGATTTTGCAGATATATTAATACAAAGTACCACAATACAACATAATACATTGTTAAGATCAAAAAGTGCTTTTAAGCAGTGCCCACACACATGTAGTGGGACGCTGCACGTGCAACTTGTGACATCACAGCACTATGTCTGTAGCATGTATGTATGGAGAGCAGAACCTATCACACTGCCTAACACCCTGCACTGGAGCCTATAGCACTATCTAACCTACACTGACTATATCCTCCCATCTGAATTATATATATATAAGTTAACTGTCTAATGTAATACAAAAAAGCACAGAGCACAGCAATGACACTGCTGTCTCTTTCATAACTGCAATAAACTTTAGAAAATAGTGCTGGGGAGGTTCTTATATACTAAGGGGTAGGCAACTTTTCTATTGGTTGCTAGGGATGTTGCTAAGCTGTGACAAAGCCTTCTCATTGGCCCATAAGCAAGAAGAAGGGAGGGATGATCACCCGATGTGTACTGTTGATCACTAGTGGAGGAGACCAGTGCATTTACATGCAGCAATATCCTACAGCTCCTCCAGAGTATGGGGAGGAGTGATCACTTATGCCATTGCTCTTCCCCATACAGAGTCATTTCCTGTCAGCAGATCGTGTTTACACAGTACAATATGCCACAGGGAAATAAGGATTTGTGTGTGTGGACAAAATATACAATTACAAAATAAACAAGCGTTTTGCTAGTTCATCGGGTAATCGGCGGGGTAATGCTGGTCAGCGATGATCTATTAAATTGTCGGACGATGTAAAGTGCCCTTAAGAAGATGTACTGTTTGAGATACCAGCACAATACACTGTGGGAGATATATTCTCTGATGTCAGGAAATTGCTATGAACCAGAAGTTTTCGCTATTAAACAGGCTGACATTATAGATGTGAAAATGTCGCCTGAATTTAACTCTGCATTTCTTTTAAAGTAAGCCCCCATTTTCATGTAATTTTTACTTTTACTATATGCAAATGAGTCTCAAGGAGCAGGGGGGTGTTGCACCTGCTCCTAGAGGCTCAGTTCGCCCACCTCATTTCCACGCCCTTCTCTCTTGATTGACAGGGCCAGGCCAGCATTGGTTCTCCTGCTGGCCCCGTCTGCCATGTAAATGTCGCGGATGAGCCGTCCCGTTCAGTAATCGGAGCAGGTGCAGTGAGAAAGCCGGCAGAAGCTCATTTGCATATTTTAAAACATAATCTTTCTCAGCAATGCGGGCCCATATGAACATGGGACCAACACAGATGCCTTCAGATGCCAGCTCACATGTAACAGGTCAGCTAGTTTCATAGATACAAATCTGCTGACAGATGCACTTTAACAATTTTAAATTTTTATAGCATCAATTAGAAGCAGCTAAACAGAAAAACTAACTAAATGTATATCATGATATAAAGGTTATTACAGTTGCAAGAAAAAATATGTGAACCCTTTGGAATGATATGGATTTCTGCACAAATTGGTCATAAAATGTGATCTGATCTTCATCTAAGTCACAACAATAGACAATCACAGTCTGCTTAAACTACTAACAGACAAAGAACTAAATGTTACCATGTTTTTATTGAACACACCATGTAAACATTCACAGTGCAGGTGGAAAAAGTATGTGAACCCCTAGACTAATGACATCTCCAAGAGCTAATTGGAGTCAGGTGTCAGACAACTGGAGTCCAGTCAATGAGATGAGATTTGAGGTGTTGTTTACAGCTGCCCTGCCCTATAAAAAACACACACCAGTTCTGGGTTTGCTTTTCACAAGAAGCATTGCCTGATGTGAATGATGCCTCGCACAAAAGAGCTCTCAGAAGACCTACGATTAAAAATTGCTGACTTGCATAAAGCTGGAAAGGGTTATAAAAGTATCTCCAAAAGCATTGCTGTTCATCAGTCAATGGTAAGACAAATTGTCTATAAATGAAGAAAGTTCAGCACTGCTGCTACTCTCCCTAGGAGTGGCCATCCTGTAAAGATGACTACAAGAGCACAGCGCAGACTGCTCAATGAGGTGGGGAAAAATCCTAGAGTGTCAGCTAAAGACTTACAAAAGTTTCTGGCATATGCTAACATCCCTGTTAACGAATCTATGATACGTAAAACACTAAACAAGAATTGATTTCATGGGAGGATATCACAGAGGAAGCCACTGCTGTCCAAAAAAAACATTGCTGCACGTTTACAGTTTGCACAAGAGCACCTGGATGTTCCACAGCAGTACTGGCAAAATATTCTGTGGACAGATGAAACCAAAGTTGAGTTTTCTGGAAGAAACACACAACACTATGTGTGGAGAAAAAGAGGCACAGCACAGCAACATCAAAACCTCATCCCAACTGTGAAGTATGGTGGTGGGAACATCATGGTTTGGGGCTGCTTTGCTGCGTCAGGGCCTGAACGGATTGCTATCATCGAAGGAAAAATGAATTCCGAAGTTTATCAAGACATTTTGCAGGAGAACTTAAGGCCATCTGTCCACCAGCTGAAGCTCAACAGAAGATTGGTTTTCCAACAGGACAACGACCCAAATCATAGAAGTAAATCAACAACAGAATGGCTTAAACAGAAGAAAATACGCCTTCTGGAGTGGCCCAGTCAGAGTCCTGACCTCAACCCGATTGAGATGCTGTGGCATGACCTCAAGAATATTGCTGAACTGAAACAGTTCTGTAAAGAGGAATGGTCATGAATTACTCCTGACCGTTGTGCACGTCTGATCTGCAACTACAGGAAATGTTTGGTTGAAGTTATTGCTGCCAAAGGAGGTTCAACCTGTTATTAAATCCAAGGGTTCACATACTTTTTCCACCTACACTGTGAATGTTTACATGGTGTGTTCAATAAAAACATGGTAACATTTAATTCTTTGTGTGTTATTAGTTTAAGCAGACTGTGATTGTTTATTGTTGTGGCTTAGATGAAGATCAGATCACATTTTATGACCAATGTGTGAAGAAATCCATATCATTCCAAAGGGTTCACATACTTTTTTTTGCAACTGTATTTCAAAATGTAATAAAAACAAGAATTCAGAGAACAGAACTCTGAAAAGTTATGATTACTTTTTGCAAGTCATAGAATATATTACATTCCTTAATTTCTCTGAAGCTGCACACTTTTATTATAGAATAGATCTACCTTAATCTCCATTAGGCTCCATGAATGTGTAAAGATATATTTATATTATGCACTCAGAGTTGCACCTTATTAAATTATATGGCATGAACAGTAGCTGAAAAGCTATGAATGTATTAAAGTAATCCTAGTATAACCAACCTTTTCTGAGACCAGCTGATGATCTAATACCTGGTGGTTAAGGCACATGGAGCTTTTGTTGACTAAAGGATTATAGCTAGTAGCTGGGTCACAACCTGTACTATCAGCTGAACTATATTTAATTTGTTAAAGAAATCTCATGGGTTATTCAATTAGAGTTACAGTTATCATTAACTTCAAATAAACCTGAATGTTTTATAAAATAGTTTCAATGAGGAATAAGGAAATATTAACTGAATCAACAGAGATCTATGGATAATAACTTGGGGTAACTGGAGATAATGTATGTCTTCATCCAAGGGCTTGGTAAATTCCATTGGTACTCAACAAACAAAACTGATAAAATGCATTCCTTCTCCCTACAATTTCCACCACCTTTTACAAGGTGTTGCACATAGTGATTGTTATGGTAGTAGAACCACTGTGTTGACCAACAGATATGACCTAGGGATGATCCTAAGGGCATTATCCTGGCAGTCCCCTGGTATCTACCCTTCAACCCCTTAAAGACTGGTCTTATTTTCATTTTTACATTTCTGATTTTTCCTCCACATGTTACAATAGCCATAACATTTTTATTTTTTCCATTCACACAGCCATATTGGAGCTTTTTTATTTTTTTGTGTGGGACAAGATGCTTTATTTTTTTTTTTTTACATCTGCACTCAAAATGATATAATGTCCTTATTCTGCAGCTCAATATGATTACAGTGATACTAAACTTGTATAGTTTTTATTTTATTCAATTACTTAAAAAAAAAAGAAAAACCTCATCATATAGTACATGGCGATCTATTTCTAACAAAGTCAACCAGCCCTGTAACTCAAATGGATCCAGAGATCTCCCCATTCAATGCTCCAATTGCTCTGCTAGATTTATATCAAGCTGGCAGCTCAAGCAGTTCAGGTGGTGCGTTCTTTCTGCTGCAGATCTCTCCCTATCACAACTCAGGAGGCAGTTGAAGGATGAAACTGAGTATGTGCAACCAACGGTCGTGTGAATGAGGCCTTAGGGGCACATTTATTAAGATCAGCGTTTTAGATGTCATCTTAATAAAGCCCTAAGCGGGCGGTGGTTCCGCTTAAGTTATGATGAGGCGCTGGCCTCTCGATAACCTTGGCGCATCCAGCCACAGTTCTAAATGTAAGACCGCTTCTGAGCGGTCTTACATTTAGACCTTTTTCTACGGCTAAAACAGGCGTAGAAAATGGTGAATGAGACCTCACTCTGTGCCTGATCTTCGGGTTCTTTTAGATTTAGCTGAAAGAGCTGTAATCTGTTTGCTCCTGTGTTCTCACTGCTGCTGGATTTCTGGACTCTTGCTACCTGCCCTGATATTGGCCTGTTTCTTAACTACGAGAATTGCCTGACCCCCTAGCATTGGTGTCTCTGATCCTGTTGGTGAGCAGCTGACCACTCCTGGTGGTTGACACAGTGGATCAACATCCGTAACAATTAGTTTATCCCAAATACTATTGGTGGTCATCAGCCATGCCATGAGTGACATTTCAGACTTTGGTCTAGAAAATATTATATTTTTAACCTCATACAAGAAAATGTGAAGGAAGAAAAATGTGATGTTGCTACATCACTGCTCCAAAATATTTCCTGTGCAATGCAAATCAGACTGAACTGTACTTCATGCTAGCTCCAGGGTGTTTTTCCATTAGTTGAATGAAAATAAGCCATCATGGATAGAAAAGAAAAAAATGAGAGTTGATTCTCTCCTCATTAGCATCTAGAATTCAGCTTGTTCTCTTTTTAACCTTGCCAATTTATTGAAGTGTTAATCAAGTAAAAAAGTGAAAGGTTTGCTTTAAAAAGGAATGGAGTAAAAAATTCAGGCTGTCTCTACCGATGCTGAACTTTGCAACTTGCAATCTAGAATTCAGATGTTACAGACTGCACTTGTACAATCTACAGTATGTAATATTCTGAATTATTATCAAGCATCAGTAAATTATATATTTAAATAGTTGTGCTCTCACCTGGTGAGGTGGATCCTTTAAGCTGCTTGCCCAGAAGAGAGCTTACAAGCATCACAGATAGACGGTGCATGTGCATAGGATTGTAAAGAAAAATGTAGCAGAGTCAAATAAACTAAGCACCTGAAAGGTAGACAAGTATTGCAGAGATGGTGAAGCAGTAGAGCTAAACTTGCATTGCAGAATCCATGTAGCACAATGGGGCAGAAGAGTTGAAGTGGCAGAGTTGATGTAGCAGGGTTGGTGCAGCAGAATCCAGCAACAGATCTGTAATGGCAGGATGGATGTACTGTATCAGACTTGTAGTGGCAGTGTAGCGGTACATCTATATTGGCAGTAAAGCTGAAGAGCTGCGTTGGTAAGAAGTAGATGGCAGGATGCCATCATCTACCTAAAACAACACATGGCATCCTGCTTCCGCAGCAGGGCTGATGTAATTGATGAAACCAGGGCAGGATAGTAACATAAATAAATTAAAGGCAAGACTGTATATGGGCACTCAATTCTGGTGTTTTCTCATTTAGATATCAAGTAACCAAAGGAAATGTTTCCTGGATTAGTAATAATTCTGCTGAAAATGGCTGCATGACATTGTCCAGGCTAAGCCTGTTCAGATTTCTGCCTTTTTGGAAATGCTTGAGAAGAAATGAAAGCCAAGGCAAACACACACTTTGACCAGAGCCTTATTTGTAACTAGTTTCTTGATGTCCAGTGGCTAGGGTGCCACTGTCCACTCCTTCCAACAGGGTAACCTGGTCACCAGGGGCTAATAATAGACAGAACAAGAGAGCTCCAGACACAACAGCAGTGACTACCAACCAGGACCTGCTCTGATCTGCTATACTTCGAGAACTGAAGGACCTGTGATGACATCGTCATGTGATCAGTGCAGGAGGGAGCGGAGCTCATTAGCAGAGGGGAGAAGTCGTGGGGAAGGACCTGTGATGACGTCAACTAATAACAGCTCAGGCATCCTGAGATTTGTATTTCTCTCTTCTTATGCCTCTTTCGTCTAATGTCCTCTGATATCACATAATAATAGCCTGGACACGCTGTGAGTTTTAGTTCTTTCCTCTTACACCTCCTCCTCCTTCGATATCGCATAATATCATCCTGGGCATGCTGGGAATTTTAGTTCTCTCCTCCTATGCTTCCTCCTCTGATATCACATAATATCAACCTGGACATGTTGGGAGTTTTGGTTCCCTCCTCATATCTCTTAACTACAATGTCCTCTAATATTACATAATAAAAGTCTGGTCATACTGGGGGTTGTATTTCCCTCCTCTTACCCCTCCCTGTAATGTCCTGTGACATTGTATAATAATATCCTGGACATGCTGGGAATTGTAGTTTTCTCCTCTTATACCTCCTTCTTGTAATGTCATGTAATAGCAAACTCTTGAAGGCAGCGAGGAAAGTAGTTAAATATTGCAAGCAGATTCCATTCTGTATGCTGTGGTATTGTCATCCACTGTCCCAAGTGCAATGTCCTCTTTTTGGGGGTTATGATAGTTGGTACCCTAACTGTGTGGCTACATGTTTAGATGATTGTTGAAGAAGCAGTGAGCTGGAAGGCTGAAGAAGAGACTTGAATGGACTGAAGTGAATACATTTGACATATGGACTGATGGGATTATATAGGGACTAAGGTGATTCAGGGTGATCTGTCGAAGCATCTTCAAAGAAAATGTGCAGTAAAGTGGAGGCCATGATTTTGGAAGATCGTCGTGTCAAAGTCAGTGTTATAGCTCATGAATTAGTAATTTCAGTTGGCATGGTTTCCAGTATCATTCATGATGTTTTGATGATGTCAAAGGTCATTTCTGCCACGAATGTTGACGAATGAGCAAAAAACTTGTTGCCAGCAATTTAGGCAAAATAATTTAGACATGCTTACAGAAAATCCAGGAGAATTATTATGGGTGATGAAACATGGGTCCACCACCATCCACCCTACAGTTCAGACTTGGCTCCCAGAGAAATACCAAGCAGAAATGCTATACAGTGGATGAAACTTTGCTTGGTGAGCTGCAAGGAGGCCTGCTTAGGTCTTCTCAAACAGCTGATCGTTGAGGGTGCTGGGTATCAGACCCCCACTGATTTGATATTGATGACCTATCCTGAGGGTAGATCATCAATATCGGAACCTTAGAAAACCACTTTAATGTGTTTTTTAAGTTTCTTAGGTATTTATGATATTTTGGGGCCAGTTGGATTGGAATCACATGAATGACTGATGTAACTGCGTTAGGGTAACTGCACACACTGCAAATTACGTGTAACAAAACCACAGCATAATACAGTACCAGTGAATGGAACATTTAGAAAAAAAATTATGCGCAATAAATGGACCTGCTGTGATTATTTCTTTATATTTTTAAAATTTGCAGCACGTCGATTGTTTGTGCAATTCTGCACCATATATGTTTTTCCCCATAGACTTTAATAGAGTTGTTAAAATAAACCGAAAATCCACAATAAAAAACACAAAAAATAGTTATCTGCTTTCTCTTCTTTTATAATCTACTCCTGATTTTGACTTCAAAAATTGCATTAGGAAACCTGACTATGTCTCCATACCCTTAGGCTACCTGGACACAGTGGAGAAATGTAAGCAGAAAATCTGTATGAAAACACATAAAAAACGCAATAAAAAATGCATATAAATCCACACTATTTTTTTGTTGTGGTTTTTGTTGTGGATTTTCAGTTTATTTTAACAGCTAAAATAAACTGACAATCCACAACAAAAACCACAAAAAATAGTGTGGATTTATGTGCGTTTTTAATTGTTAAAATAAACCGAAAATCCACAAAAAACCCCACAAAAAATAGTGTGTATTTATGTGCGTTTTTCATTGCATTGTTTATGCGTTTTCATACAGATTTTCTGCTTTCATTTGTGTCCAGGTAGCATAAGGGTATGGAGACATAGTCAGGTTTCCTAATGCAATTTTGGAAGTCAAAATCAGGAGTAGATCATAAAAGAAGAGAAAGTATAAAAGGACAGATACAACTTCTCCTCTCAACACTCCTGGTCTTGGCTTCGAAAACCGCATCAGGAAACTTGATCATGTGGCTAAACCCTTACAGTGACTTGTATGGTTCTGGTGTTATAGCTCATAGCTGCCAGTTTTTTTGCATTTTGTTGCATGGATTGCTGAAAGAGTCAATTTATTAAGAAATGTACACCTCCTAATAAATTAGGTGTACCAAACTTTAGTGGGCTTCTTAGTAACACTGGACCATGGTGTTTTGTAGCTTTTTTTGGCAGTGTTGCTTTCCGTTAAGTATGCATGTGTATGGGGGAGTTAGGAGGGCCATCAGCTATCTAAATTGTATGGACATTAGTGGGGAAGGGAGAACAAAAGTGCCTAGGGCACCATGAACTCTAAATACCTTGACTTTAAAAACCACTTTCTTTCTGACTCACAATGTGTATCCTGCTGTATGTTGTACACATAGTGACCAATGAGATCCATGTATATAATACATTGAGCAGCACTGCTTTATCACAGTGATCATGTGACAAATCCCGATTGCCATCCATCAGTAAGCAAAAGGTGTACTGTAAGGCCCCTCCAAACAGCTGATTGGTGGAGGTGCCAAGAGTTGTACCTTCACCAATCTGATATTGATAAGACATCAATATTGTGAACCCAAAATAACCCTTTAAGGACGTATGCATAAGACCTAAGAGTCCTTTTACTTATAAAGATAAACTAGTGAAACTGAGTGTGAATTAAGAATATGGTAAATCTCTAATATTCCAATTACATGTATTTATATGCAATAATATTCATTTATTTCTTCGATCTTTGCTTCAGAGATTTATTTTCTTTCTTTGTACGTTCTATTTCTTTAGTGCATTGTCTGCTAAAAAAGTAGTCAATGCCTGTTTACTCCTGGGGATTTCATTCCGACAAATAATAATTTACATGTCAGCATAATTACAGTGGTCCCTCAAGTTACAATATTAATAGGTTTCGGGATGACCATTGCATTGAAACCATTGCAACTTGAATCCATACATCTATGGAAAACCAATAATTGGTTCCAAGTTCCTAAAATGTCACCCCAAGGTAAGAGGAAATTAAGATTAAAGAAAAATAAGCAGATAACCCAAGACAGATTAAGAAAGTCCCTACATATAACAGTCAGAAATAGATGCAGAAAGCTGGAAATCACTTTCTATGGTTAGGGCAGGGGCTTCTAGATGCACCAAAAAAGTAAAATAAAGCCACAGCTCACCTAGTGTCAAAAGGAGCAGCTCATCTTGGCACAGACAGGGTCAGTACAGAACTTTTAGTACCACAGAGGAGCTACTAGACAACCAATGGAGGTGTCTTACCATTGAAATGGCCATGGTGATTGGTTGGATCTGAGTCTGAAGCATTCTATGTTAAGTCTAGTGTATTAGACACCCCGATCATGCAGATGATTGCTGGGAAGGAAGCATTCACTCCTCGCTTGCTGAGGAGACCGCTGCTATTACATGCAACTAGAGATGGCCTTGTGGTTCTCCCGGCGGTCATTTCGCTGCAAACTTTGCTCGTTCATGAGTCGCCAAAAATGCAAACATATGGCAATGTTCACATGCGCCATATTCTTTTACGTTGCGTCAAACTTTGACCCATGACACATCCATCAGGTGGGACAGGACAGCCAATTGAGATGTTTCAGCGCATGAACACACCCCCAACCTATAACAGAACCCGATCAGGCAGCTATTTTCTATACTATAACAGTCCAGGTGTGCTATCGATAGGTGTGATATACTGAGGGGTGGGATATACTTATAATATACAGCGGCGTCTTAAAAAGATTAAAGTAGACAAATCACCAGGACCGGATGCCCCCCCCCCCCGTATCCTAAGAGAATTAAGTAATGTCATAGCCAGACCCTTATTTTTGATATTTAAGGACTCTATACTGACAGGGAGTGTTCCACAGGATTGGTGCATAGCAAATGTGGTGGCAGTATTCAAAAGGGGTCTGAAAACAGAGCCCGGAAACTATAGGCCGGTAAGTTTAACATCTGTCGTGGGTAAACTGTTTGAAGGTTTTCTAAGAGATGCTTTCTTGGAGCACCTCAATGAAAATAAGCAAATAACGCCATATCAGCATGGCTTCATGAGGGATCGGTCATGTCAAAATAATTTAATCAGTTTCTATCATTTTCTATGAGGAGGTAAGTTCTAGACTTGACAGCGGTGAATCAATAGATGTCGTATATCTGGACTTCTCCAAAGCATTTGACACTGTACTGCATAAAATGTTAGTATATAAAATAAGAATGCTCGGACTAAGAGAAAACGTCTGTATGTGGGTAAGTAACTGGCTCAATGATAGAAAACAGAGGGTGGTTATTAGTGGTACACACTCAGATTGGGTCACTGTCACTAGTGGAGTACCTCAGGGGTCTGTACTGGGCCCTATCCTCTTAAATATATTTATTAATGATCTTGTAGAAGGCTTGCACAGTAAAATATAAATTTTTGCAGATGACACTAAACTGTGTAAAGTAATTGACACAAAAGAGAACAGTATACTGCTACAAATGGATCTGGATAGATTGGAGGCTTGGGCAGTGAAGTTGCAGATGAGGTTTAACACTGACAAATGTAAGGTTATGCACATGGGAAGGAATAATACAAGTCACCCGTATATACTAAATGGTAAAACACTGGGTAACACTGACATGGAAAAGGACCTAGGAATTTTAGTGAACAGCAAAATAAGCTGTAAAAACCAGTGTCAGGCAGCTGCTGCCAAGGCCAATAAGATAATGGGTTGCATCAAAAGGGGCATAGATGCTCATGATGAGAACATAGTCCTACCACTTTACAAATCACTGGTCAGACCACACATGGAGTACTGTGTATAGTTCTGGGCTCCTATGAACAAGGCAGACATAGCAGAGCTGGAGAGGGTTCAGAGGAGGGCAACTAAAGTAATTACTAGAATGAGAGAATTACATTACCCTGAATGATTATCAAAATTGGGGTTATTCACTTCAGAAAAAAGATGACTAAGGGGAGATTTAATTACTATGTATAAATATATCAGGGGTCAGTACAGAGATCTATCCCATCATCAATTTATCCCCAGGACTGACTGTTAAGAGGCTTTTTTACAGTAAGAGCAGTGAGGTTTTGGAACTCTCTGCCTGAGGAGGTGGTGATGGTAAGTTCACTAAAAGAGTTCAAGCTGGGCCTGGATGTATTTCTGGAGTGTATTAATATTACAGGCTATAGCTAGTAGAGAGGGGTCATTGATCTAGGGAGTTATCTGATTTCCTGAATGGAGTTAGGAAGGATTTTTTTCCCCTTAAGTGGGGAAAATTGGCTTCTACCTCATAGTTTTTTTTTTTTTGCCTTCCTCTGGATCAACTTGCAGGATAACAGCCCGAACTGGATGGACAAATGTATTTTTTCGGCCTTAAATACTATGTTACTATGTTACTTTCTAACATAGAAAGTATATTATAGTGTATTTGTATTGTGCAGCAGTTGTGTGCGGTTCTGCTGCGATATCACAGCTATATAGAGGAACAAACGCTATTGGAACTATTTGCGACGGGTGTGATATACCTGTTGCCCCATAAAAAACTGATTGAGGGGTGTGATATACCTATAATATACTTTCTAAAGTAGAAAGTATATAGTGCATTTGTGTTGTGCAGCAGTTCTGTGCAGTTCTGCTACTATACAGCAGGTATATAGAGGGACAATTGCTATTGGAGCAACTATTTGAAATGGGTGTAATATACCTGTTGCCCCCCAAAAAACTGGTTAAGGGGTGCAATATACCTGCTTCCACAAAATACTGATTTAGCGGTTTGATATACCTGCTTTCACCAAATATTGATTAAGGGGTTCTATATACCTGCTTCCAAAAAATGTAGATTGAAGGGTGCGATATACCGGCTTCCACAAAATACTGATTAAGGGGTTTGTTATACCTGCTTCCACAAAAATATTGATTAAGGCCTACGATACACCTGCTTCCACAAAATACTGATTAAGGGGTTTGATAAACCTGCTTCACAAAATAATGATTGAGGGGTTCGATATACCTGCTTCCCCAAAATACTGATTAAAGGGTTTGATATACCTGCTTCTGCAAAATACAGATTGAGGGGTGCGATAAACCTGCTTCCTCCAAATATTGATTAAGGGATTCTATATACCTCCTTCCACAAAATACTGATTGAGGGGTGCGATACATCTGCTTCCACAAAATACAGATTAAGGGGTTTCATATACCTGATTCCACAAAATATTGATTGAGGGTTTTGATATACCTGCTTCCACAAAATACTGAATAAAGCGATTGATGTACCTGCTTCCACAAAATTTAGATTGAGGGGTGCGATATGCCTGCTTCCATCAATTATTGAATAAGGGGTTTTATATACCTGCTTCCACAAAATACTGATTAAGGGGATTGATATACAGGCTTCCACAAAATACTGACTTTTAGTGTTTTTATATACCTGCTTCCGCAAAATACTGATTGAGGGGTGCGATATAACTGCTTCCACAAAATATTGATTAAGGAATTTGATATTGCAAATTATAGTATTAGGCGAGCACACTTCATTTGGCATGTGGATAAAATTTAATTAAATCACTCAATAGTAATACACGTGTATATGCAGGTAAAATAGAACAATGATAAATACTAAAAACTATTAAAATAAATAGATGACCATATGTAGGGTATAAGCCTCAAAGCTATATAGTCCAGCAAAAGTTCAAAATGTAGTTCCCAATACGTGCAATGTTGGTATGCAATAGGTGGTATTAATTATGATCCCTTAGGGAAAAGTCCATAGATGTATATATGGATTTGTATCCAATGGATTGCTATGCAAATATTGGAGGACTCAGTTATTCCCGGAGTAGCTTAGGAGATCCGCTTTATGAATAAAGTGTTCCAATCGACATCAAAAGTTCAAGCCTTCATATATTTGTAGCTTGTAATAACAGCTTAGACGTTCTTACCTTCCTCTGTATCGAGGATCCAAGACGTTGGTGTTTGTTAGCGTCTTCCTCCTTGCCTCTCTAGCCGGCTAGAGAGGCAAGGAGGAAGACGCTAACAAACACCAACGTCTTGGATCCTCGATACAGAGGAAGGTAAGAACGTCTAAGCTGTTATTACAAGCTACAAATATATGAAGGCTTGAACTTTTGATGTCGATTGGAACACTTTATTCATAAAGCGGATCTCCTAAGCTACTCCGGGAATAACTGAGTCCTCCAATATTTGCATAGCAATCCATTGGATACAAATCCATATATACATCTATGGACTTTTCCCTAAGGGATCATAATTAATACCACCTATTGCATACCAACATTGCACGTATTGGGAACTACATTTTGAACTTTTGCTGGACTATATAGCTTTGAGGCTTATACCCTACATATGGTCATCTATTTATTTTAATAGTTTTTAGTATTTATCATTGTTCTATTTTACCTGCATATACACGTGTATTACTATTGAGTGATTTAATTAAATTTTATCCACATGCCAAATGAAGTGTGCTCGCCTAATACTATAATTTGCAATTCCTTGTTTTGAGAGGGTGGGTGTCCCTCTAACTAGGCTAGCAGCACCTGTTCCTACATTTCGTTCGGAGTGAGCCACCATCTTTGATTTTTACAAATTAAGGAATTTGATATACCTGTTTCCACAAAATAATGTTTGGGGGTGAGATATACCTGCTTCCACAAAATACTGATTAAGGGGTTTGATATACCTGCTTCAACAAAATACTGATTGAGGGGTGCGATATACCTGCTTCCACAAAATACAAATTAAAGGGGTTTGATATACCTGATTCCACAAAATACTGATGGAGGGGTGTAATATACCTGCTTCCACAAAATACAAATTAAAGGTGCTTGATATACCTGCTTCCACAAAATATAGATTGAGAGGTGCAATATACCTGCTTCCACCAAATATTGATTAAAAAGTTCTATATACCTGCTTCCACAAAATACTGATTGAGGGGTGTGATACACCTGCTTCCACAAAATGCTGATTAAGGGGATTGATATACCTGCTACAACAAAAAACTGATTAAGATGATCTAATATATCTGCTTAAGCAAAATACTGATTGAGGGGTGTGATATACCTGCTTCTACAAAATATTGAATAATGAATTTGATATACCTGTTTCCACAAATTACTTTTTGAGGGGTGCAATATACCTGCTTTCACAAAATACAGATTTAGGGGTGCGATATACCTGCTTCCACCAAATAAGGATTTAGGGGTTCTATATACCAGCTTCCACAAAATATTGATTGAGGGGTGCGATATACCTGCTTCCACAAAATACAAATTAAAGGGGTTTGATATACCTGATTCCACAAAATACTGATTGAGGGGTGCGATATACCTGCTTCCACCAAAAATTGATTAAGGGGTTCTATATACCTGCTTCCAAAAAATACTGATTGAGGGGTGCGATACACTTGCTTCCACAAAATATTGATTAAGGGAATTGATAAACCTGCTTCCGCAAAATACTGATTGAGGGGTGCGATATACTTGCTTTCACAAAATACTTAATAAGGCGTTTGATATACCCGGTTCCACAAAATATAGATTGAGGGGTGCGATATACCTGCTTCCACCAAAAATTGATTAAGGGGTTCTATATACCTGCTTCCAAAAAATACTGATTGAGGGGTGCGATACACTTGCTTCCACAAAATATTGATTAAGGGAATTGATAAACCTGCTTCCGCAAAATACTGATTGAGGGGTGCGGTATACCTGTTTCCACAAAATATTGATTAAGGGGTTCTACATACCTGCTTTCACAAAATACTGTTTGAGGGGTGTGATATACCTGCTTCAATTAAATACTGATTAAGGGTTTTAATATGCCTGCTTCCACAAAATACAGATTGAGGGGTGCGATATACCTGCTTCCACCAAATATTGATTAAGAGTTTCTATATACCTGCTTCCACAAAATACTGATTAAGGGGATTGATATACCTGCTACCACAAAACACCTGCTTCCACAAAATACTGATTAAGGGGATTGATATACCTGCTTCAACAAAATATTGATTGAGGGGTGCAATATACCTGCTTCCACCAAATATTGATTAAGGGGTTCTATATACCTGCTTCCACAAAATACTGATTAAGGGGATTGATATACCTGCTACCACAAAACACCTTCCACAAAATACTGATTATGGGGATTGATCGACCTGCTACTACAAAACACCTGCTTCCACAAAATACTGATTGTGGGGTGCAATACACCTGCTTCCACAAAATACTGATTAAGGGGATTGATATACCTAATACCACAAAACACCTGTTTCCACAAAATACTGATTAAGGGGATTGATATACCTACTTCTGCAAAATACTGATTGAGGGGTGCAATATACCTTCTTCCACCAAATATTGATTAAGGTGTTCTATATACCTGCTTCCACAAAATACTGATTAAGAGGATTGATATACCTGCTACCACAAAATACTAATTAAGTGGTTTGATATACATGCTTCCACAAAGTTTTGATTGAGGGGTGCAATATACCTGCTTCCACAAAATACTTAATAAGGGGTTTGATATACCTGCTTCCACTAAATACAGATTAAGGGTTGCGAAATACCTGCTTCCATCAAATATTAATTAAGGGGTTCTATATACCTGCTTCCACAAAATACTGATTAAGGGGTTTGATATACCTGCTTCCAAAAAATATTTATTGAGGGGTGCAATATACCTGCTTCCACAAAATACTGAATAAGGGGTTTGATATACCTGCTTCCACAAAATACAGATTGAGGGTTGCGATATACCTGCTTTCATCAAATATTGATTAAGGGGTTTTATATACCCGTTTCAAAAAAATACTGATTAAGTGGATTGATATACCTGCTTCCACAAAATACAGATTAATGGGATTTTATATACTTGATTCCGCAAAATACTGATTGAAGGGTGCGATATACCTTCTTCTACAAAATATTGAATAAGGAATTTGATATTCCCTTCTCGTACTCCGGCAGCACATCACGGGTTAATCCTATTCCCTTCAGTTTGTAGGACCGCCCACCTAGATAAATCAGAATAATTAATTAACTAATTAGCTCCCTATATAAGGTAACTACCAGCATGCATCATTGTGTTTTTTTTTATTGTCCTTCAGTAAGCCCACCTAGCGGCTGGTTACCTGGGATCAGATAGCCTGATATCTGTTTCTCTTTTACTTATTTTACTTCCTTTTATACGGCCATGTATTTTTCCTGGCCCAAGACCTTATCGCTCCTGCGCTAGTTCAGGGCGCTCTCTGCAAGGATTAATGGAGGCACTGGTCTTGGCAGCGTGTGACCGCCCGGGCAACCTGAAGTGATGCATCCGAACTTCTGGTTTCACTGGCGAGATGGAGCGCATTGAAGCGCTTAGTGGAACGCAGGCGCTGGGCATCTGATGTCACGCCGCCTCCTCCTTGCTGGATACCGCCAGTAAGTATTTAAGGTGGCTGTTTGTAATGCTCGCTGCCGCGTGTGCCTGGCAGCCGAGCTCTTGCATTTTTAAGGTAATTTTGCCTGTCCTGTGTCAGGCAATCCTGTAATGGCCTGCTTTTGTCTGGTGTTAACTGGCTGCTTGTATTTATTTGTTTCAGATGTCCAGCTCTTCCAGCAAAGGAGGGAATAGATCCTGAAAAGGCAGACACAGTTGTGCCATTCATGTGATCAGCCCCTGCCTGATGAGTTCCCAGAGGATTTTTGTGATCAATGCAGTGGGAACCCTCCTAAGGTTTCTCCAGCCAGAACCGCAAAGAAGCACAAGACAAAGCAATCTTTGTGTATCTCTTGCATTCAGCCGCTTCCCAATGATTGCTCCTCTAATATATGTACAAATTGCTCTGATACAGAAACTAGGAGGCTGATGTCTCTCTTCAAAAAGTTTCTTGCAAAAACAAAAAAGAAAAATGACAAGAGGAAGCATTTTCTATCCCTGCCGTCTTCTCAGGGCCGGTGCTACTAACCAAGCGGCTGCCTTAGGGTGCACCCTGGGGGAGGGCGGAAAAATGTGACATGGAGGGGGAGAAATGTTATATGGAGGGCTGATGTCACATAGGGGGGTGATTTGACATGGAGGGGGAGAAATGTGACATGGGAGGCTGATGGCTGACATTGGGGCATGATGGCTTACATAGGGGGATGATGGATGGGGGCTGATGGCTAACATGGGGGGCTAATGACTGACATGGCTTCATGATGGCTGACATGGGGGGCTGATGGATGGGGGCTGATGTCTGACATGGGGGTCTGATCTGAGGTCTGATTAACATTGGGGGTCTGATTGGGGCTGTGAGCTGAGGTCTGATTAACATTGGGGGTCTGATTGCTGGTCTGACCTGAGGTGTAATGGAAAATATATTTTTCTTATTATACTCCTCTAAAACCTAGGTGTGTCTTAGAGGGCGAAAAATACGGTCCTCAAACCAGCGATTGTATGAAGCAGAGAGAAGATACCAGGACCACACAGAGGAGAATCCAGCTGCTGCAGATGGGACCAGGGCCAGGTGAGCTGCGAGGGGGGAGGGGGCACCAAAATGTAGCTTCGCTTGTGTTGGCAAAAATCCTTGCTCCGGCCCTGCGTCTTCTGAGCAGTCTTCACGTTCTGAAGAAGAAATCTCTTCAGATTCTGAATCCGATTCCACAACTCTAGAAGATAACTTCCTTTTTAACAAAAATAATGCTAATCAGCTGATTAAAGAAGTAAAAAGGAGTATGGAGTCTAAAAAGGAAAAGACGTCAGAGTGTGAGGAAGAAAACCTTTTTTATTTTCCCAAAAAGAAAGCTTCCGTGTTTCCTAGTCACCCGATACTGAATTCTATTATGTGTAAAGAATGGGAGCAACCAGTTGGGATCCAGATTTAGGGCAGCATACAAGACAGATCCTGCTCAATCCACCAGTTGGGAGGCGCCGGCAAGGGTATATCCTGCGGTTACTCGTTTAGCTAAGAAGTCTCTCTTCCCTAGCGACGACTCCTCCTTGCTTAAGGAGCCTATGGAGAAGAAAGCGGATGGGCTCCTAAAGAGGCTACATACCTACCTTGCCTCCCTAAACAATGCGGCTATGGCAACAGTCCCTGTAGCTCGGGCACTCAAGGTATGGCTAAGCCAACTCGGTAGGGATATAGAGGATGGAGTGTCAATAGAAGAGTTGCTGCAGCAGTTTCCAACGCTGAAGTTGGCAGCGGAATTCCTTTGTGATTTCCCTGTAGATACTATGAGGTTGACGGCGAAGAATATGGCCCTGTCAAACTCGGTTAGAAGAGCTTTATGGTTGAAGCTATGGTCTGGAGATCCTTCATCTAAGAGTAACCTCTGCTTTTTACCATTTGAGCCTGGAAGACTGTTCGGCTCCCATCTGAATAAGCTTCTTGAGTCTAACATGGAAGAGAAAATATTAAACTTCCCTCAAGCCAGACGTAGAGATAAACCGAAATTTTTTCGTTCCTATAGAGGACAGGATTATAGGAGATCAAATTTTAGGGGACGCTAAACCGGAGGAAGACCTGATCGTAGATTCAGATCAACTTCTGAGAAGCCAGAAAAGAAGTCAGATGATGCCAAACAGCCAAAGACGGAGTTCTGACGCCACAGTTCAGGAAGTGGGAGGCCGCCTTTCAAGTTACTACTCAGAATGGCTGCGGGTTACCTCAGATAGTTGGGGTCTCCAAATCGTCAAAGAAGATTACGATCTAGAATTCGACCACTTCCCAAGAGACAGATTCCTATTAAACAAAGGAGAAGATTTTCTACTAGTTCAACTGCTGGAAGAATTTTTAGAGAAGGGTGCACTAGAACCTGTTCTTACCACCAAAGGGGAAAAGGAGTATACTCCAGAATATTCCCCGTGGAAAAAACTATCTCATCATAGATTTGCGCTACCTAAACCAGTACTTGAAGAAAGTACACATCAAGATGGAGACAATAAGATCAATAACAGCGGTACTCAGAAAGGATCAGTACATGGTGTCCTTAGACCTCAAGGACACGTATCTACACATCCCGATAAGAGAGTCATCCAGAAGATTCTTAATACTGGCTGTCCAGAAGAAAGGAAGCATCTCTCAGTTCCAATTCAAGGCTCTTCCTTTTGGCCTCTGCTCTGCACCAAGAGTTTTTACCAAGATTGCGGTCATAGTAGCAGTGAGTCTCTGCCTCCAGGATATTCATGTCTTCCCCTACCTGGACAACTGGCTTTTAGTAGCCCAATCCAAACACCTTCTGCAAATCCATCTCGAGAAAGCAGTGAAACTACTTCAGTCCCTGGGATTTCTAATAAATTGGAATTATTCCTACCACCTCCAAGACCTTCCTGGGGTTCAAGATAGACACACGCCGCATGACGCTATTTCTGCCACTTTCAAAGATCAAGGCACTGAAAAAGGAAATAAGAATTCAGGAAAGATGGATTCAGGGCCTCTGGTCCCCACAAATGAAGACGCTCTTCAAATTTCAAGGAGCTGAAAGTGGTCCACTTGGCTCTTCACCAGTTTGCAGCAGAGATAGTAGGAAAACCACTTGTTCGTTCAGACAATCTCCCGGTGTTTTTTTATCTGAACAAGCAAGGGGGGACAAGGAATACGGTTCTCCTGGGCTTGTGCAAGTAAATTTTTACCTGGGCGGAGTCCCACCTCTTGAAATTAAGAGCCATGCATATCAGAGCTTGCTGCAATACTCGAGCGGATCGGCTGAGTCAAGGGATGATCAAACCAGCAGAATGAGAGCTGAATCAAGCCGTTTTTCAGCATTTTTCAAGCCAAATGGGGTCTTCCATCTTGGGACCTGATGGCGTCCAGGAAGAACAATAAGCTATTAAAATTCTGCTCCCTGAACAGTTGGGAAAACCCCACAATGGTGGATGCATTCTCTATCAGCTGGAGACACCTATTCGTGTACATTTTTCCTCCGGTTCCCCTCATTCTGATAGTCCTTCAGAAGATACTTGCAGAGAGGCCTCAGGCGATACTAATAACGCCATTCTGGCCGAGAAGGTCGTGGTTTCCCCCTTCTTCTCCAGCTGTCCAAGGGGGAATTCTGGAAGCTCCCTCTAGTTCCGGATCTTTTACTTCAAGAGGGTCTGTATCATCAGCATCTGGACAGACTGCTGAAAGATCTGCTCTAGAAGAAAAAGGACTCTCGGACTCAGTAATTAGTACACTTCTCTGCTCAAGTAAGGAATCAACTAATAAGAAGTATGCCAAGATCTGGAATAAATTCTCAGAGTGGCTCTGTGAGTCCAACTGTTCGGTCATTAACATTTCTTCTATACTACAGTTCCTTCAAGATGGGTTTCAAAAGGGTCTCAAGCACATTAAGGGCACATATGACAGCGATCAATGCCATGACCGAAAACAAATTCATTCATCACCCCCTCATCTTCAAGTTTTTTAAAGCAGTAAGAAAGTTAAAGCCTACATTCCGAGAACCCATACCAGTCTGGGACCTGTCCGTGGTACTCAGAAGATTGACGGCCTCTCCATTCGAGCCCCTCTATCAAGCTGATTTCAAATGGCTTACCTATAAAGTGTCCTTTCTTATTGCAATTACGTCTGCAAAGCGGTTGGGTGAGCTACGAGCCCTTTCCTCTAAGCATCCGTACCTAAGAATTCTTCCAGATGAAGTGCTACTTCGTACCATGCCATTCTTTCAACCAAAAGTCTCATCTTCATCTAACATTAACAGAGAATCTTTCCTTCCAGCGTTCTTTCCTGACCCTTCTGCTGAATGGCAGAGCGCCCTACACACACTACAGTCGTGGCCAAAAGTTTTGAGAATTACATAAATATTGGAAATTGGAAAAGTTGCTGCTTAAGTTTTTATAATAGCAATTTGCATATACTCCAGAATGTTATGAAGAGTGATCAGATGAATTGCATAGTCCTTCTATGCCATGAAAATTAACTTAATCCCCAAAAAAACTTTCCACTGCATTTCATTGCTGTCATTAAACGACCTGCTGAGATCATTTCAGTAATCGTCTTGTTAACTCAGGTGAGAATGTTGATGAGCACAAGGCTGGAGATCATTATGTCAGGCTGATTGGGTTAAAATGGCAGACTTGACATGTTAAAAGGAGGGTGATGCTTGAAATCATTGTTCTTCCATTGTTAACCATGGTGACCTGCAAAGAAACGCGTGCAGCCATCATTGCGTTGCATAAAAATGGCTTCACAGGCAAGGATATTGTGGCTACTAAGATTGCACCTCAATCAACAATTTATAGGATCATCAAGAACTTCAAGGAAAGAGGTTCAATTCTTGTTAAGAAGGCTTCAGGGCATCCAAGAAAGTCCAGCAAGTGCCAGGATCGTCTCCTAAAGAGGATTCAGCTGCGGGATCGGAGTGCACCAGTGCAGAGCTTGCTCAGGAATGGCAGCAGGCAGTTGTGAGCTCATCTGCACGCACAGTGAGGCGAAGACTTTTGGAAGATGGCCTGGTGTCAAGAAGGGCAGCAAAGAAGCCACTTCTCTCAAAAAAAAACCCATCAGGGACAGATTGATCTTCTGCAGAAAGTATGGTGAATGGACTGCTGAGGACTGGGGCAAAGTCATATTCTCTGATGAAGCCTCTTTCCGATTGTTTGGGGCATCTGGAAAAAGGCTTGTCCGGAGAAGAAAAGGTGAGCGCTACCATCAGTCCTGTGCCATGCCAACAGTAAAGCATCCTGAGACCATTCATGTGTGGGGTTGCTTCTCATCCAAGGGAGTGGGCTCACTCACAATTTTGCCCAAAAACACAGCCATGAATAAAGAATGGTACCAAAACACCCTCCAACAGCAACTTCTTCCAACAATCCAACAACAGTTTGGTGAAGAACAATGCATTTCCCAGCACGATGGAGCATCGTGCCATAAGGCAAAAGTGATAACTAAGTGGCTCGGGGACCAAAACGTTGACATTTTGGGTCCATGGCCTGGAAACTCCCAAGATCTTAATCCCATTGAGAACTTGTGGTCAATCCTCAAGAGGCGGATGGACAAACAAAAACCAACTAATTCTGACAAACTCCAAGAAGTGATTATGAAAGAATGGGTTGCTATCAGTCAGGAATTGGCCCAGAAGTTGATTGAGAGCATACCCAGTCGAATTGCAGAGGTCCTGAAAAAGAAGGGCCAACACTGCAAATACTGACTCTTTGCATAAATGTCATGTAATTGTCGATAAAAGCCTTTGAAACGTATAAAGTGCGTGTAATTATATTTCACTACATCACAGAAACAACTGAAACAAAGATCTAAAAGCAGTTTAGCAGCAAACTTTGTGAAAACTAATATTTTTGTCATTCTTAAAACTTTTGGCCACGACTGTAGATGTTAAGAGGGCAATTGAGATTTATCTTCTCAGAACCAAAGAGTTCAGAAAGGCAGAGAACCTCCTTCTGTTGTATGTTGGCTCAAGGAGAGGTCAACGTCCATCCAAAGATACCATTGCAAGATGGATTAAATCTACAATTATGGAAGCATATGCCCTAGAGGGGATCCCTCTGTTTCCAATCAAGGCACACTCTACAAGAGCCACAGTAGTATCCCGGGCAGAGCAAGCGCAAGTATCTATAGAGGACATCTGCAACGCAGCGTCTTGGTCTTCATCACTGACCTTCGCAAATCACTACTGCCTGGACATCTATGTTAGAGAGCTCAGCCTTCGGCACTGGGGTATTAAGTGCAGTACTAAATGCGGAAACCCCCCCTTTGGGATCTATGCAAATCCTGTGATGTGCTCCCGGAGTACGAGAAGGGAAAGGAAAAATTTGTACCTGGGATTTTACTTTCCTTGAGTACGGAGGCAGCACATCAATACCCTCCCTAATAAATATTTGTTTTGGATTTTTTTGTCTGGATCTATTTTTTACAACACAATGATGCATGCTGGTAGCTACCTTATATAGGGAGCTAATTAATTAATTTATTATTCTGATTTATCTAGGTGGGCAGTCCTACAAACTGAAGGGAATAGGATTAACCCGTGATGTGCTGCCTCCCTACTCAAGGAAAGTAAAATCCCAGGTACGAATTTTTCCTACCTTTTTCCACAAAATATTGTTTGAGGGGTGCGATATACCTGCTTTCATAAAATACTGATTAAGGGGTTTGATATACCTGCTTCCACAAAATACAGATTGAATGGTGCAATATACTTGTTTCCACCAAATAATGATTAAGGGGTACTATATGCCAACTTCTACAAAATACTGATTGAGGGGTGTGATATAACTTCTTCCACAAAATACAAATTAAAGTGATTTGTTATACCTGATTCCACAAAATACTGATTGAGGGGTGCGATATAACTGCTTCCACAAAATACTAAATAAGGAGTTTGATATACCTGCTTCCAGAAAATATAGATGGAGGGGTGCAATATACCTTCTTCCACCAAATATTGATTAAGTGGATTGATATACCTGCTTCCGCAAAATACTGATTGAGGGGTGCAATATACCTGCTTTAACAAAATATTGATTAAGGGGTTCTATATACCTGCTTTCACAAAATACTGTTTGAGGGGTGCGATATACCTTCTTCCATAAAATACTGATAAAGCGGTTTGATATTACTGCTTCCACAAAATAAAGACTGAGGGGTGCGATATACCTGCTTCTACCAAATATTGATTAAGGGGTTTGATATACCTACTTCCAGAAAATACTGATTAAGGGGATTGATATACCTGCTACCACAAAATACTGATTAAGGGGTTGATATACCTGCTTCCACAAAATATTGATTGATGGGTGCGATATAGCTGCTTCCACAAAAAACTGATTAAGGGGTTCTATATACCTGCTTCCACAAAATACTGATTATGGGGTTTGATATACCTGCTTCCAAAAAATACAGATTGATGGTTGCGATATATCTGCTTCCATCAGATATTGACTAAGGGGTTCTATATACCTGCTTCCACCAAATATTGATTGAGGCCTACGATACACCTGCTTCCACAAAATACTGATTGAGGCCTGAGATACACCTGCTTCCACAAAATACACATTAGGGGTGCGATATACCTGCTTTCACCAAATATTGATTAAGGGGTTCTCTATACCTGCTTCCACAAAATACATATTGAAGGGTGCGATTCACCTGCTTCTACAAAATACTGATAAAGGGGTTTGATATACTTGCTTCCACAAAATACAGACTGAGGAGTGCGATATACCTGCTTCTACCAAATATTGATTAAGGGGTTTGATATACCTACTTCTACAAAATACTGATTAAGGGGATTGATATACCTGCTACCAAAAAATCCTGATTAAGGCGTTTGATATACCTGCTTCCACAAAATACTGATTGAGGGCTGCGATATACCTGCTTCCACAAAAAACTGAATAAGGGGTTTGATATACCTGCTTCCACAAAAAACTGATTGAGGGTTGCGATATACCTCCATCAAGTATTGATTTAGGGGTTCTATATACCTGCTTCCACAAAATACTGATTAAGGGGTTTGATATACCTGCTTCCACAAAATATTGATTGATGGGTGCGATATACCTGCTTCCATCAAATATTGATTAAGGGGTTTTATAAACCTGCTTCCACCAAATATTGATTGAGGCCTACGATACACCTACTTCCACAAAATAGTGAATGAGGCCTGAGATACACCTGCTTCTACAAAATACACATTAAGGGGTGTGATATACCTGCTTTCACCAAATATTGATTAAGGGGTCCCCTAACCCTGCTTCCACAAAATACATATTGTAGGGTGCGATACACCTGCTTCCACCAAATATTGATTGAAGTCTGCAATACACCTGCTTCCACAAAATACTGATTGAGAGGTGCGATACACCTGCTTCCACCAAATATTGATTAAGGGGTTCTATATGCCTTTTTCCACAAAATACTGATTCAGGTGTGCAATATACCTACTACCACCAAATATTGATTAAGGGGTTCTCTATATCTGCTTCCACAAAATACAGATTTAGGGGTGCGATATACCTGCTTCCACCAAATATTGATTGAGGCCTGCAATATACCTGCTTCCACAAAATACTGGTTGGGGGTGTGAGATACCTGCTTCCACCAAATATTGATTAATGGGTTCTCTATTCCTACTTCCACAAAATACAGATTGAGGGTTGTGATATACCTGCTTCCACCAAATATTAATTAAAGCCTGCAATACAACTGCTTCCGAAAAATACTGATTGAGGGGTGCGATACACCTGCTTCTACCAAATATTGATAAAGGGGTTCTATACACCTGCTTCCACAAAATACTGATTTACTTATTGGGGGGTGCGATATACCCACTTCCACAAAATATTGATTCAGGGGTTCTCTATACCTGCTTCTACAAAATACAGATTGTGTGGTGCGATATACCTGCTTCCACAAAATACAGATTTACTGATTGGAGGGTGCGATATACCTACTTCCACAAAATACTGATTGAGGGGTGCGATACACCTGCTTCCACAAAATATTGATTAAGGGGTTCTATATACCTGTTTTCACAAAATACTGATTGAGGGTTGCAATATACCTGCTTCCACCAAATACTGATTGATGCCTGCGATACACCTGCTTCCACAAAATACTGATTGAGGGGTGCGATATACCTGCTTCTGCAAAAAACAGATTAAGGTATTTCTCTATACCTGCTTCAACAAAATACTGATTGAGGGGTGCGATATACCTGCTTCCATCAAATATCGATTAACGGGTTCTATATATCTGCTTCCACAAAATACTAATTGAAGAGTGCAATATACTTGCTTCCACCAAATATTGATTGAGGCCTGCGATACACCTTCATCCACAACATACTGATTGAGGGGTGTGATATATCTGCTTCCACCAAATATTGATTAAGGGGTTCTATATACCTGTTTCCACAAAATACAGATTTAGGAGTGCGATATACCTGCTTCTACAAAATACTGATTAAGGGGATTGATATACCTGCTTCCACAAAATAATGATTGAGGCCTATGATACACCTGCTTCCACAAATTACTGAATAAAGTTATTGATATACCTGTTTTCACCAAATATTGATTGAGGCCTGCGATATACCTGCTTTCCACAAACGCTGCTCTTCTCTAGGGACTTTGGCATAGGGTCATTTTGAAAATGACAGGCAGAGGAAGAGGCAGGCCGTTCCACAGGGTTGGTAGGGGTCGGGCAGGTGCACCAGGATGTAACCTAAGTGGCAAGTTAGAGAAGGTGCTTGCGATTACGTCAAAGGACGCACCAGAGTTGGTTGAGTGGCTCACTCAGCCTTCCGCTTCTGCACCCTCCTTATCCTCTGTATCTGCACCCTCATCACTCTCTGCTGTGTGCATCCCCAAAGACACCACCACCATAGCCCCTCCACTCTAGTCAGAGGAATTATTTTCCCATCCATTCCCAGACCTTACTGATGCGCAGCCATTCTTGACATCGAATGAGGAAGAGGATGTAGCAACAGCTGTCACCCAGCTGTCTGACAACAGTACCCAATCAGCCCAAGGAGGGTGGTCCCCGCTGTTGCTGCCTACTCCGAGAGTTCTAAAGTTATTGGTGGTGAAGGTGACAATGAAGATGTGTCGATGGAGGTTACGTGGGTGCCCACAAGAGAGGAAGAGGAGGGGAGTTCAGAGAGAGAGACGGAGCAGCAGATAGGGAGGAGTAGGAGGAGAAGCAGGCAGAACTCCCAGAGCACCGGAGGCAAAAAGCAGACTGCAAATGTATCTGGAGCGAGCCATCCACCATAAACGGTCACATCTTGCACTCCCAGGACACCGGCACATGGTTCTGCAGTGTGGCTTTTTTTTTACGTGTCAGCTGCTGACAATAGTGTTGCCATCTGCAGCCTGTGCTGTCAACCAGTGATGAGCGGCAGGAGCAATATTCTAATTCGCGATATTTTGCGAATATTTGGGTGAATATTCGTCATATATTCACGAATTCGAGAAGAAGCAGTGAGGGATTATGTGTTCAGATGAAAAAAAATCTAGACTATTCGAATATATAGCACTATATTCTAGATATTCGCGAATTCGTGCCAATATTCGCGATAAAAATTCTCGATAAGTCGTAGTAAGCCCAACACTCACCTATGGACGACCGCCTTAACAAGGCATCTGGCCTCCCATCACCGAGCCTAGTGGGAGCAACGTTGTCAGAACCCACAAAGCCACACTCCCGGCGCTCCACGTCCTGCCCCTTCTCCTTCTCCTCTCTCCTCCCATTTGTCCTCCACTCCACCTTCCACCATGCCGTCGTCGCGTTAATCTGGCAGAAAGCAGGCTTTCTTGGCCCAAATGTTCAAGCGTAAAAAGTTGATGATGCCGGATAACCCTCTTGCCCAACGGCTGACCGCTGGCTTGTCGGTTTTGCTATCCCGCCAACTGCTGCCATATAAACTGGTGGACTCGGAGGCCTTTATAAAATTTGTGGCCATTGGCACACCACCACGGAAAGTCCCGGAAAGGAAATATTTCTCCCAGAAGGGCATGCCAAAGCTATATGGCCGCGTTCAATGGCAAGTGAATATACAGTGGATATAAAAAATCTACACACCTCTTTTAAAATGTCAGGTTTCTGTGATGTAAAAAAATGAGACAAAGATAAATCATTTCAAAACTTTTTCCACCTCTAATGTGTTATTTAGTAACTGTGTAATATATCTCCAGCCACATAATCACTTGTTCTTTTCTGTCAGGTGAATGCCTAATGTTTGGGGCCTGTTCTGGCCTACAGTAAAATTGTTATCCACTGACCGTCTAATATACCACCAGCCACATAATCACTTGTTCTTTTCTGTCAGGTGAATGCCAAATTTTTGGGGCCTCTGCTCCACTGGCCTACCGTCAAATTGTTATTAAGTGACCGCCTAATGTACCTCCAGCCACATAATCACTTGTCCCTTTCTCTGAGGAGAATGTCAAATTTTTGGGGTCTATACTGCACTGGCCTACAGTAAAATTGTTAACCACTAACCGTCTAATATACCTCCAGCTACATAATCACTTGCTCTTTTCTGTCAGGTGAATGCCTAATTTTTGGGGCCTGTACTCCACTGGCCTACAGTAAAATTGTTTTTCAGTAAGCGCCTAATGTTCCTCAGCCACATAATCACTTGTTCTTTTCTGTCAGGTGAATGCCTTATTTTTGGAGCCTGCACTGGGCTATAGTAAAATTGTTATCCACTGACTGGTCTATACCTCCAGCCACATAATCACTTGTTCTTTTCTGTCAGGTGAATGCCTATTTTTTGGGGCTTATAATCCATTGGCCTACAGTAAAATTGTTATTTAGTGACTGCGTAATGTACCTCCAGCCACATAATCACTTGTTCTTTTCAGTCAGGTGAGTGCCTAATTTTTGGGGCCTGTACTCCACTGGCCTACAGTAAAATTGTTATTTAGTGACCACGTAATGTACCTTTGGCCACATAATCACTTGTTTTTTTCTGACAAGTATATATTTATTAATGATCTTGTAGAAGGCTTGCATAGTAAAATATCAATTTTCGCAGATGACACTAAACTGTGTAAAGTAATTAACACTGAAGAGGACAGTATACTACTACAGAGGGATCTGGATAGATTGGAGGCTTGGGCAGATAAGTGGCAGATGAGGTTTAACACTGAGAAATGTAAAGTTATGCACATAGGAAGGAATAATGCAAGTCACCCGTACATACTAAATGGTAAAACACTCGGTAACACTGACATGGAAAAGGATCTAGGAATTTTAATAAACAGCAAACTAAGCTGCAAAAAACAGTGTCAGGCAGCGGCTGCCAAGGCCAATAAGATAATGGGTTGCATCAAAAGGGGCATAGATGCCCGTGATGAGAACATATTCCTACTACTTTACAAATCACTGGTCAGACCACACATGGAGTACTGTGTACAGTTCTGGGCTCCTGTAAACAAGGCAGACATAGCAGAGCTGGAGAGGGTCCAGAGGAGGGCAACTAAAGTAATAACTGGAATGGGGCAACTACAGTACCCTGAAAGATTATCAAAATTAGGGTTATTCACGTTAGAAAAAAGACGACTGAGGGGAGATCTAATTACTATGTATAAATATATCAGGGGGCAGTACAGAGATCTATCCCATCATCTATTTATCCCCAGGACTGTGACTGTGACGAGGGGACATCCTCTGCGTTTGGAGGAAAGAAGGTTTGTACACAAACATAGAAAAGGGTTCTTTACGGTAAGAGCAGTGAGACTATGGAACTCTCTGCCTGAGGAGGTGGTGATGGTGAGTACAATAAAGGAATTCAAGAGGGGCCTGGATGTATTTCTGGAGTGTAATAATATTACAGGCTATAGCTACTAGAGAGGGGTCGTTGATCCAGGGAGTTATTCTGATTGCCTGATTGGAGTCGGGAAGGAATTTTTTATTCCCCTAAAGTGAGGAAAATTGGCTTCTACCTCACAGGGTTTTTTTGCCTTCCTCTGGATCAACTTGTAGGATGACAGGCCGAACTGGATGGACAAATGTCTTTTTTCGGCCTTATGTACTATGTTACTATGTTACTATGTTAAGTCATTGCCAAATTTTTGGGGCCTGTACTCCAGTGGCCTAAAATAAAAATGTTCTAGTCTCCAGCAGGGCACATTTTTGAGAGTTTCCCTTTAAAACACATAAAAATGGGCCCTGTGTAAAAGGCCCTGAAGTCAGACCTTAATTTCCCTGAAGGGAGAAAATTGTACAATTCAGTCCCCATTCACTTGCTGCAGTTTCAGAGTGATTTGGTGTCACAGTTGTGTGAACACCTGCACAACGCAGATACATGAAAGTGGCCTGGCAATTTATGTGTAAAATTGTCTTTTAACTGGGCCTATTATTACTTCTACTTGTTTCATTGTAGAGATAAAAAAATTACTTGCACTAGGAATGCTGACAATGTGAGGGCTTACATTGCTTTGACTGTTATCAGTGCTATCCTATTAGAGTGTGTAAGTACTGGACAATTTATCATGCAGTCAATTGCGTGTTCTACTCTAAAGGTGTTGAGTTAACCACATGTTCTAACAATCTAACACATTATATTGCCATTCCCAGAGACTGATTTATGGCTTTTTGTGGAATTCATTCTTAACAAAACAATAAATTCACACTTGCATACAACTTCAAAGCAAAAGGTTTCTGTAAGGTGACAATCTGCTCAGGGCAAGATCAACAGATAAGTGAGATCTTTGGTAAGGTTAAATTGTGCCTGCATCTCTCAATCCAAGTCCCAACCCCAAAATGGAGATCTTTCAAATGAAATGTACTTCTAGTGAATTGATTTAAACAGGGTGTGTTCAGTTGGTAGAAATCCATAGAAGAAAAATCTGACATGTATTTACCATGGAATTCATGATCTCCCGATTTGCTGCCGTTTTGTAGTTACACTGGTACTGAATCTGTGCGTGGATTTGCCCTATTCAATGGGGCTAGTCTGCGTGTGGCAATCCACCACAGTTTCTGCCATGGTATCCATGCTGAAACCACTTCAAGAAATGGCAGGTGCTCAATTCTTCATGAAAAAAACCACGTCAACAAACACTATATTAGTGTATATTATACCAGCCATCAAGTGGTGCAATGAAGTGAAAGATGTCTAGCTTGATGAATTTCCAAATCACTGACTATCTCTTTTAAATGTCATTATAAAATGGAACACCACCCACTGCATCCATTTTTACTTATTCTTTTTACCCCTTTTTCTTTCTGGATGTTTTACTTCTTTTACCGACCTTCCTCTGTTTCTTGTTTACTTTAAGGACATTGTGCAGTATCATAATATTGATGACCTACCCTCAGACGATCAGCTGGGCCAGTGCTCATGCGTCTTCATTGTTTACCTGAACGCTGTCTATATTGTAACAGTGGTGCGGTGTAATTACAGCTGTCTGTCCTATTCACTTGAATGGGAGACGAGGCTGTAATTAAACTGCACGACTGGTACAATGGAGACAGCACACAGGTAAACACTAAAGAGGACACAGCACTCGCACAAGGACTGCGGCCACTTTAAACAGCTTATTGGTATTGGTGTGGGAAATTAGGACCCCCCCCCTCCCCCCGATATGATATTGATCATAAAGGCTTGAGCAAATCGAGCTTCAGATCATAGATCCAAAGTCAATTTGTTCAATAACTTCCAGTTAATGTTGTTTCCATACAGCATTAAAATGTAGAGCCAAACTTTGTCTCGCCTGAAGTCACACAAGACGTCAGTGTATTAATACTGAATTCATATCTGTGTATTTAAAAACATTTTAAATAGGATTTCGAAGTGGGCTTAGGTACTGGCTGGTACCTCGGTACTAAGACGAGACAAAGTTTGGCTCCACTGAGCCAATACATTTTTATGCTGTACGGAAACAGTTTTTGAATGAATCAACTTAGGGTCTATGATCTGAAGCTCAATTTTCTCAAGCCTATTGATTACCCATCCTGAGGAGTACTTATTATTAGCTGTAGCCCAGACAACTCCTTTGAGAAATTCCCCCTATTGTTTGCCTAGTTTTGTCCTGATGTTCTTCTAGATAACACATTTCATATTTGCTCAGCTCTAGTGAACGTCTAATTTGTGCAAATTCCTTTTTAATGCTAGGCTAGGCTCATACACTTTGACATCAACAGTGGCGAAAGCTACATTTTTGTCCTATGATGAAATTCTTGGGTTTTTAAATACTTTTTTCAGCATCTTGCTGCTAAACTTGCTATTACAGCTTAGATAGAGTACAGTGGCAGTTTGAAATGTTCTCCTTCAGTAAATTCCAGAAAGTGGATTGATTAATATCCAATTATTTGATAATCCCTTTTCAGGATCTCTATATATGTATATACACTGAACAAAAATATAAACTCAACACTTTCGGTTTTGCTCCCATTTTGCATGAGCTGAACTCAAAGATCTGAAACATTTTCTACATACACATAAGACCCATTACTCTCAAATATTGTTCACAAATCTTTCTAAATCTGTGTTAGTGACTAGTAAGCACTTCTCCTTTGCCGAGATAATCCTTCCCACCTCACAGGTGTGGCATATCAAGGTGCTTATTAGACAGCATGAATATTGCACAGGTGTGCCTTAGACTTCCCACAGTGTATAAAGCTACTTTCACACTTGCGTTGTTGTTTCGATTTAGTTCTCATGCAATCTGAATCTAAAGAGATCTGTTCAGGATGCAATAGGATGTCTTCTGTTCCATCATCATTCCGTTTTGTGACCAGACACAAAACCACTTCAAGCTGTGGTTTTGTGTCCAGTCATAAAAATTGAAAAAATAGATCTGGCACTGAAAACAATGTAAGTCAAAGGTGACGGATCTTTTATTTTAGGAGCCTTAAAAAAAACGGATCAGTCACCCATTGATTTTCAGTGCATTTAGTGACGGATCAGAATGGATGCATCCTGATGTGCAAAATCAAAACAGAAATCATCTGCCGGATCTCAATGCCGGAATTAACAATGCAAGTGTGAAAGTAGCTTAACTTTCTTTCTAAAAGCTCTTTGAATCTAGGCACGATGATGCCAGAAATTGCACCAAACTAAAGGGGTCATTTACTATCAGATATAGGCCAGTTATCTAAAATGTTGGTCTTAATAAATGACCCCCTAAATGTTTTGAGGTTTAAAGTTACATTTAGAGCCGGAAACAGGGGCAGAACTACCAACATAGAAGCCTACTATGGGGTTTGCAGTGGCAGGATTCCCTGCTGTAATGGATATCTGTGATCCATTACAGACTGACAATCTGTTCTATCAGGTAGATTTCTAGTGGGCTGCTGTATTTGTCCATAGAGTGGGCTACTGAGCCTTCTGTTGTCAAATTCAAATTTACTTCTTACTTGGGGGGGGGGGGGGGATGCCGCACCTTATAAAGCGAATACTAATGAGCGGTTCACCTTTGTACACTTCTTGATGCCATTCCAGTTCACCGTTTTCATCCAAACCAACGAGACACACCACACGATACAGTGCTGACATCTTGACCTACAGATGAAACTTGAAAAATTAGAATATTGTGCAAAAGTCCATTTATTTCAGTAATGCAAATTAAAAGGAATTGCATTAATGCATTCAATATTCTAGGCTCAAAGTGTCACACTCTAGTCAGCTCATTAATCCATACCCCCTGAGCAAAGGGTACCTCAAAATTGTGACTTTGGGCTTTCATAAGCTGTAAGCCATAATCATCCAAATTATAACAAATAAAGGCTTGAAATATCTCACTTTGCATGTAATGAATCCATCTCATATGTTAGTTTCACCTTTTAAGTTGCATTACTGAAATAAATGAACTTTGCACAATATTCTAATTTTTCGAGTTTCACCTGTAGGTGCATAGCAATCTGCTGGAGAGATAAACCAAGGTCTCTCAGTTCAAGGATTATGTCCCTCTCAGTTTAACATGTGGCTAAAAACTTTCCTTTCAGTCAGGCTTTTATGCCCCTCCCACATGCCACAGATTGGAGCTAGGTGCTTGAAAATGTGATCATCTGCAGATCTTAACGACACCTGTTACTTTCACAATTTGCATAACCTTATGGCTAGTCCTTTTTGGTGTTTTGACAATTTTAATGTTGAGGATTGTATATAGGGTATACATAATTTTTTCACAAAACTGTACACGAGACATAGGTGTTTCTTCAAAACATATAAATGAGGAATGCTTTATAGACATAATAGGTGTCATGGTGGGGAGTGGGGGAAATCCCCCACCGTGCGGTGTCAAAGGGTAAAAGGGGATCAGCCCAGCCAAAAGGAGTAATAAGGGAGCAGATCACCTCCTACAGCGTCCCTAATCCTCTCCCTGACTCCTCACCGTATGAGCGGACCCCGATGGTAGGACAACTCATACTCAGGATTCCTAGAGACCCTAAGTCGCCCTGGTAATCCCTCACCAAGGAGCAGGGAAGAGACGACCTGTTTATCCCAGTCATGGAGGAACAGGAGTCTCTATCTGAGGCCAGACTGCAAGGAGAGGGGAACACATACAGCTAAAGGAGATGGCAGGTAAGCGAAACCAATAACACACTTACCTGCCACAGACACACTGACTGGAACCCGTGCACAAGTGCTGCTGTCCACACCAACATTAAAGGACACAGCACACACCACAAAACCACACAGGAACCCAGGACACCATAGCTGCAATAAACATGAGACAGGGGAATGTCTAGCAAACATGACACCAAACACTACCAGACATGTAACACCAAACTAGACATACAAACACCCTGAACATAACCCACTCCATACAAATAGGGACAGGAAGGGAAGGATACACCGGGATGACATTGATGACCACAAGGGTGGCCCTCACTGGACAGATGGAACACCTTGGACTGGAGCAGAGCTCCAGCACCAACAACAGCTGAAGTACCACTGACTCCAGCTAGGAAACCACAGAAGAAAAAAGTCAAGTGACCACACCCAGTCAGGGAGTTAACCCTTACAGCACTAGACAGAGGGAGGCTATAACTTAAAGGGGAAGTGCACACTCAAGCATACTAAACCACACTTTACCACCGGCAACAGCATGCATGGCAACCATGTCACGGCAATCACCCAGAAGGCAGTGACACTGCCACCGCATGCTCTCACAGCAACACGTTGCCGCGGGCAACTGCAAGTGTGGCAACAGTGTCACAGCGCAAACCAAAGGCCGTGACAATAGGCTATTTTTAAGGTCCGCAGACTAGTCTTTCACTTACCTATCTTCTTTCTAATTCTAGATCCTCCTCCTACTACAAGATAAATGGCATTTATTTCTCCCCTATCAGTTGTGCACTATGTTTCTTTATTCTATAGGTGTTTATACATTTTACATAGCTGTCGAACGTTGACAGATCCGGCAATCTGTATGCAAACGGATACCATTTGTAGATGGATCCGGATGCGGATCCGTCTTACAAATGCATTGCAATACTGAATCCGTCTCTCCGGTTGTCATCCGGAAAAACGGATCCGGTATTTATCTTTTTCATATTTTTAAAGGTCTGCGCATGCGCAAACCGCAAAACCGGATCCATTTTTCCAGAACACTTGGGGTCGGATCCTGCATTAATGCATTTCAATGGAAAATAATGCTGGCATTCTGGCAAGTGTTCCGGGATTTTGGACGTAGAAAATACCGCAGCATGTTGCTATATTTCCTCCGTCGAAAAACCGTACAGTGACGGAACTGACGACATCCTGATGCATACTGTACAGATTGCTCTCCATTCAGAATGCATTAGGATAAAACTGATCTTTTTTTTTTCCGGTATTGAGCCCCTAGGACAGAACTCAATACCGGAAAAGTTTAAAGCAAGTGTGATAGTACCCTAACTTCTCAATTGACATACACACTTCAATGAATCAACAGTTATACGTAGTGTTGAGCTTAACTGGGATGCATAGTACCCAGTGACACATTATATTATATTATATTACAGGTGAAACTCGAAAAATTAGAATATTGTGCAAAGTTCATTTATTTCAGTAATGCAACTTAAAAGGTGAAACTAACATATGAGATAGACTCATTACATGCAAAGCGAGATATTTCAAGCCTTTATTTGGTATAATTTGGATGATTAGGGCTTATAGCTTATGAAATCCCAAAGTCACAATTTTGAGGTACCCTTTGCTCAGGGGGTATGGATTAATTAGCTGACTAGAGTGTGACACTTTGAGCCTAGAATATTGAACCTTTTAACAAAATTCTAATTTTAAGCTGCATTAATGCAATTCCTTTTAAGTTGCATTACTGAAATAAATGGACTTTTGCACGATATTCAAATTTTTCAAGTTCCACCTGTATATCATTATACATTACATTGTATTATATCAGCCAAACCTGCCAAAATAGGTGAGTTGGGTTGACTTTAATCCGCATTGCAAGTTTTGGTCCAACTGAGAAACAAGTACATAAACCACTGATGTTACAATTACTTATAGACTATGTGGAACATTTATTAAAACCGGCTTTTTAGACGCCTGTCTTAATAAAGCCCTCCACTGGCGGTGGATCCGCCGCAGTTATGTACAGGCGCCGCTTATAAATGTAAGACAGCTTCCTAGCTGTGTTACATTAAGACCATTTTCTATGCCTTAGGGCTCATGCACACGACCATATGTATTTTGCAGTCCGCAAAAAACGGATCTGCAAAAAGAAAGGATGACGTCCGTGTGAATTTGTGTATTTTGCGGAACAGAACAGCTGGCCCCTAATAGAACAGTACTTTCCTTGTCCGTAATACGGACAATAATATGACATGTTCTAATTTTTTTGTGGAACGGTAATACGGACATACAGAAACGGAATGCACACGGAATAACTTTAGTTTCTTTTTGCGGACCCATAGAAATTAATGGTTCCGCATATGGTCCACAAAAAAAAAAAAAAAAAGAACGGACATGGAAAGAAAATAAGTTTGTGTGCATGAGCCCTAAAACAGACGCCTTCCCCGCCCACACCGCGTCCACCTTTTTAGAAGTCACAGATTGCTGCGCAAAAGACCTTTTTTCCACAATCTGCGCCAGAAATACGCCTAATTTTAGCGTATTTCTGCTTTATGATTGACCCCCTATCTCTTTAATTCTGGAGTCATTTATACACTTGATATTGTACAGGAAACAGTGAAATTAAGTATGAACTATATGATGACTAAGGGAATGTTGGCTGATTTCAGACCCAGCACTTATTTACAATGACCTTTAAAATGCCAGGAAATGTGTTGTTTAACTTTTTCCTCTTTATATCTTTGTAAATGTTAATTAATGTGTAAGTTTCAGATTGCTCACTATAAAGCATTTTAATTGACCCAGGTGCAAGAAATACATCACCGTCTAAGTAGAGGAGAGAAAACATTTTATAAGGTCAGAATAATATTTTCATATGACTTTCTTATTTCAAATTGTCTATGTGAAGAAGATGTCTACAACCATACGCCACTAACTAAACTATTTTAAGGTAACCTCTCGTTTGCAACTATTTTAGACGCCGGTCTTAATACCCCTTGGCTGACCAGTCAGTGATTTAGATAAGACCAGCACAGCTAGCACAGCTAAATAGACTTGCCAATGTTTTCCAGGTCTACTTAACACAGGGCAGCTTTTCCCCCCCTCTGCTCTTGTCAACCTGTGTTGACTGACTTAAGCAATTTCAAGTAAATTCACCATGATCACCAGGCTGCGGGAGCCAGTGGAAAATCCAATATCAGCCATGCAGCACTGATATAAGAGGGAAAGGGATCCAGGCTGCCGATGGACTGGGACACGTTAAGACGTCTAACTCTAGGTCAGTGATGGCTAACCTCCAGCACTCCATCTGTGGTAAAACTACAACTCCCAAGATGCACACTTGGCTGTTCTCAGAACTCTATAGAAATGAATGGAGCATGCTGGGAATCGTAGTTTCACCACAGCTGTAGTGCCGGAGGTTAGCCATCACTGCTCAAGGTCCTGACCCTAGCATCAGGACTTTATGTGCACAGTCAGGTGGGTGGCCCAGGACCCATGGAATACACTTTATAGACTTTGAAAGTGGACAGCAGTGCACCCCAAATTGAGACCAAGAAGAGTGGACTAGCAGGAATCTGCCCAGTAGGAGAAATGGTCAGTTCAGGCACTGGACATTAGAAGCTGGCAAATGTTATTTGATAGGAAAATTCACCTAATTATTTTTGGTGGTACTATAAATATTTCAGAATTATTATATAAGTGGAAGAGGGAATCTGAAATAGTGAAAACAACAATTGTACAAACCTACTATTATATAACTATTATATAGTGATTGTCACTCTATGGAGTAATGTAAGAACTCCTTAAAACTTTTAGGATGGGAGATCAGTCTCTTTACCTTTCACAAAAAGCCTGGATATATATATATAAAAGACAGCCTCCTCCTACATTGATGCTAAGGTCTGCATGCCTGGATGACAGAGAACCACTGCATATGAAACATGTCCATCATGAAAACATATTTTTGCTATATTGTGGTTCAAAATGGTTTCCATTGAAAATAACAAGAACTACTTAGGTGTCAGTTTCACTGGACTATATCATCTCCAGTTCAGAGACAATAAGAGCTGCGCCAATGGAATGGTAGGACTTTCAATAGTTCAGTGATGTTGACTTTTGTGAGACAATTTTTAGTTTTGATTAGAACGGTTTTGGGGTATAGATATGAGGTGGCCAGGAGCTGCTGTGCATGCATAGCTATGCATGTTCCCACTGTTCTGTCCACCAAAGAGGTCAGTGCTTTTTCCTATAGTGTGGTAGCATGGCCACTGCTGATGGATTGCAGGGTGGTCATAACTAGTGTTGATAGCGAATATTCTAATCGCAAATTTGTATCATGAATTTTGGCACTTTCGAGAATTTGCAAATATCTAGACTATAGTGCTATATCTTCGTAAAATATTCTAATTTTCTTTTCATCAGTACCCATGATCCCTCACTGCTTCTTGCTTGTGGGCCAATGAGAAGGCTGCAATATCTTTGACTTTAGGAGTAGTGTTGATCGCAAATTTTCATATCGCGTATTTTCCGATTCGCCCAAATATTCGAATGTTGCCAAATGTTGACCCTGCCGCTAATCATTAGTCATTACCCCTGGAAACGGCCAGTATATAATGTGATGGAAAAATTATTCCAGCCAGAAAACAAGACAATATGGACAATCACAATACATTAGTAAGTGGCTTGTATTAACTTTATCTACATGATAAATGCAATTTGTTGAAGTAAGACAACCCCTTTAACAGAAAACAGATTTTTGCCTTTTAGTTTGTTTCCATACAAGATAAATAGTTTAATAATTGTATAGCATGGGTCATTATGGATGCTGTGGTTCAAATGATTGTTGTTTCATTCTTTTTTTTTTTTATTAAATATATATATTTTTCTGTAAAACAACTTACAGGAGATGCTGCTGTCAGCATTAACCATGGCAGCTGAGGGATTAAATGACCAGGTTGTGGACTTAATAAATGCTTAATTAGGCACAGAGTAGTGATTAGATAGTAAGTGATCAGCTTCTCTCCCCTTTTCTGAAAAAAAAAAACCTTTCACATGATGCACATATGCTTTCTGATTGATAAGTTAAACTCAATAATAAAATAGTATTACAAAAGATTCTAAATTCTCTCTAGTAATGCATATATAACTTATATATGTAGGAGAATTATTCATCAGAAAAAATTAGTTTTGATTGCTGTAAAAATATATTAACCTCCCTGGCGGTATGATTATATCAGGAATTTTGTACCAAAAGTGGTCCAATTTTTTGCATAAATATTTTATGGCCACAAATGACAGTAAAATGGCAGGCAAGGGGCACTGTACAGTCATCAAATGTTAGATCTGAGGTTATACAGTGTAATCCTCTCAGATTACAATGCATAACCTTTTTTTATGTGTGTTTGTCACTTTTTATGTTTATATTTATTTGAATTTCCCGCCCAGTTCCGCTCCCATGCGCAGCTGCTGCTCGCAGGGAACGGAACCAGGAAGTCAAATGCCGGCCGGTGTTCTGCCAGATCTCTATACCTTGCGAAAAGTCTATACCGGAAGTGATGCCGCCGCACAGGAATCAGCTGGAGGAGGGTGTGCGCGGCGCTGCGCAAGCGAACATCCACTGGCTTAGGAAAGAATCATTGCAGCGCCGCGATAGAAGTATTTTGTGCACCGCGCGTGCGCACTTAGGGGTATAGAGATTTTGCAGCGCAAAATGTTGCATCAGATCTCCCTACCCCTGAGTGCGCACGCGAGCAACAAATCATCAGATCAAATCAGGATGAACTGCAACTGATGATTTGTGCGCACGTGCGCACTCAGGGGTAGGGAGATCTGATGCAACATTGTGCGCTGCAAATTCTCTATACCCCTAAGTGCACACGCGCGGTGCGCGAAGTACTTTTATCTCGGCGCTGCACCGATTCTTTCCTAAGCCAGTGGATGTTCGCTTGCGCAGCACAACGCACACCCTCCTCTGGCTGATTCCTGTGCGGCCGTGTCACTTCCGGTGCGGCCGCGTCACTTCCGGTATAGACTTTTCGCAAGGTATAGAGATCTGGCAGAACACCGGCGCTCTCAGCGGAGGACATCGCCGGATCGCCGGCAGAAGGTGAAGGGACTCTGTAATGTTACCCCGAGCGTGACTCGGGGTTACCGCTCCTAGCAGCGAAAATTAAGCCCGAGTCACGCTTGGGAATACCGTCAGGGAGGTTAATCAACAGACTTTATATTATTCAATGGTTTGGGCCCAGTTACATTGTGTTAAACATATTGGGGGTCATTTAGTATACTGAAATACACCCAGGGCCAGTGCAAGGATTTTTGCCGCCCTAGGCAAAGATCCATTTTGTCGCCCCCTCATGTCACTCACTCATTGACAGACACACACACTCACTGACAGACAGACACGCACACAGACACTCACTGAATGACGTACACAGAAACTCACTGACAGACACACATACACTCACTGACAGACAGATACGCACTCAGACACTCACTGAATGACATACACAGAAACTCACTGACAGACATACTCACTGACAGACACACATAGACTCACTGACAGACAGACACACACACTCACTCACTGACAGACACTCACTAACAGACATACACCTACCCACTGAAACACACACACACAGAAACTCACTGACAGACACTCACTCACTGGCAGACAAACACACACATATACTCACTGACAAACACACAGACCCTTACTGACCAACAGACATCCACACTCACTGACATACACTCACTCACTGACATACACACACAGACACTCAATGACAGACACACATACATTTACTGACAGAAAGACAGACATACATACACTCACTCACTGACATAAATACACAGGCAGACACTCACTCAGTCAAACACTTAAACACTCACCTCCCTGGGGTCCAGTGTGATGCAGCTCCGCAGTCCTCCAGCGCGCCGTTTAGTATGCCGGGGCTGGAATGACATCATATTCCGGCATCACAGAGGGTGAGCGAGGGAGGAGTGGGGAGCTGCTAGAACAGCCTCCCTTGCTGCCCGCCTCCTCCCCTCCGGTAATTTACTGGCAGAGCAGGCACCTGCCATCAGGGTAAGCAGATGCCTGCTCTGCCATATTTAAGAAGGACCTCCACCTCCTGGCCCCCCTGTAACGGCGCTGGGGGCAGCTCAAGAGATGCTCGCCCAGGGCTGCAGCCCCAGTCCAGGGGAGCCCACCAGGGCGCCCCCAGCAGGCCGGTGCCCTAGGTGAACGCCTAGTTCGCCTATATGGTTGCACCGGCCCTGATATACGCCTATATTAGGGATATTTCAGTCGCAGACTTTTCCCTACTGGCACCAGGTCTAAAATTGTGGGCTTGGTGTGGGCGGGGGAGGGGACGGGCCTGCAGGTGCTTCTGATTTACCATTTTCTACGCCTGCTTCAGGTTTAGAAAAAGGTCTAAATGTAGGGTTCCGTTCCGTGCTTCGGTTACGCACCCTTCCACATCTCCGGATTTTCGGACCCATTGAAGTGAATGAGTCTGCATCCGTGATGTGGAATGCCCACGGAACGGCGCCCGTGTATTGCAGATCCGCATATGCGGTCCGCAATACGGCAACGGGCAGCACACGTTTGTGTGCAGGAGGCCTAATGGAAAGGATGCATCATGATGTACAAAATCAAAACGTATCTGTTTAATTCCAGCATTGATATCCTCTGCCAGATCTCAATATCATAATTAACAATTTAAGTGTGAAAGTAGCCTAAGTTTTGTAAATTCATTTTGAACTCCGCAAAGAATTTCCGTTACGGTAAAGATGATGGAGCGAAATCCAGTGTAAATGATTTCAGGCAGCCTGGTCCTCACTGTCCAAATAATGAATATTCAGAGAGTTCCAGCTGAGTTTTTCCTTTCGGAGTTCACATTTTTATTTTTTTTGTTTACTGAATTACTAAGCACAACCTATCGTAATTAATCTAAAACAATTCACATTAAAATGCCTGCTGGATTAGTTACTACTGTGTTTGCACGGTTTCTAAATTTCACAAGAAATGTGTTAAATTTCAAAGCTTCCATCCAATCCTTTGCTAACTTCATGCATATTTTTGTTGTCTCTGCATGGTAACTTAGCAACCCTATCAAAAGCCTTGCATGTATTGATTGCTTGCAATTGTCTTCAAAGCATGGAAGTCTCAACTGCATCAAATTCCACGGGTGACCAGACGGTCATCCCTCTCATGTTAATTACATGTTTATATCAATATTTTTTTTTCTGTAGCACCCTTGTTAATGACAATGAGTTGAATAAATTACTGTATACTCACTTGTAAAGTACCAGAAGCACTATGTAGTGAGTTACAAGTGCTTGAGGAATCAAAGCAGTTGTTTAATTTTAAATTAGGTGTGCTCCAACATAAAACCACAATCCAGGTATCTTCAAAATTTAGGAAGCTTTAAGCATCCTAAATGATGGGTCACCAGAATATTTATATTACAGATGGGTAGTGATGCAAAATGAGTACTGTATACATCGAAAATAATTAATTAAAAAGCTAAAACTCTCTATCTAGTTGCAAATTCTTTGTTTCATGCTCGACCAGAGTTATCTTTATAGCTCGAAATTTACAAACTAAAATATGCAATGCAATTGTAATTATATAACACTCATTTTAGAGTGGAAATCTAAATACAAATTTGGGGCATTTTATATCATTATACCTCTCATAGTGTTTGCAAAACAGTTATATAAAAAGTACAATAAATTAAAATGAAACATTACACTCATACCAATCCATGGAAGAAAGAAAAATCCCTTGGTGCTCCTCATATTTGTCAGTTTGCATCTATATAAAGGAATAGGGATTATTACTGGTCCAAGATTCAGTCATTTTTCATTGCATTTTGATGTTTATTCACTTCATTTATCCAATTCTTAAGATACACATAAAAGTATTATTTTTACACAAAAAATACAAGGAACATACATCAAAGAATAGGGACAGTGGACCAGACAACAAGACAGTAGACTTCGAAGCACAATGTGTGCCACCTTATAATGACTCCACGGAAGTTACACATGAGGGTGTGCAGTAGCAACCACATGGAGGAAGGGTGTGAAAATGAAGAGCAAGGTCAAGGAGAGAGAGAAATGGCAGTTAGTGAGGAGCAAAGCAGTCAGATGCAAGATTGCAGTTAGACTAGAGGGTTAACTACATTAGAAGGATGGCCATATAGAACAGAGACTAACTAGATGTCTAAAACAAAGAGAGGTAGACACCCGTGGCCCTAGTAGAATGGCTACAGAGAGAGGCGTGGTAGAGTGGTATAACCAAGGGCAGAATGGCCACTAAAAGTGGCCATGGAAAAAAATATAAAAGTGCACCCCATGTTGCAGGTGGGTCCAAATTGACAGAGGGCGAAAAATTAAGCAGTGTCAATATATGAAGGCAGGGACAATAGAAGCCATCATGGCCATCAATGCTATAAGGCAGAACAATATACCTCCCCAGCTGCACCAAATACCACAATGCAGCACAAAATACTGCCACCTGGCCACAGTTTTCAACTGTCAATACAGTTTAAATTCAGGAGGGCACCTGCGGCTGCTGGCCAAGAGCATAGGAGAGAATCAGATCATTATGTATCCGGCTGGTGGCCATGAAGAGGAATTGGATGGCCCTCCTAGGCATCATCCCACCAGGAAATCTCCCTGTAGGGTCTATGGCCAATCCGCCCCTGGATTTAACTAACCAGTGAATGAGGTTTCAGATCCTGGTTGGGTTATGCAAATTAAGTGTCATGGAGTTATCAGGGAATAGCTCCAAGACCTTTCAGGTAAGTCTGAGAGAATGTATTGAAGGTATGCTTTAAGGTGTGCACTATGACTTTAGAAGAAACACTGTGAGGAGTCCATCTAGGTTTGGTCATCTTTTCTGCTCTTTTAATGATAAACTATTCTTGTCATCAAAAGTGTAAATGTAGTAGTAAACATTGCCTTTGCTCAGGTTTTACATCAGGATGCAGAGCCTTTTACACATCAGTGAAATAAATTTAACGAGTATAGAAACGTGAGCAACATCAGTGATGTATAAAGTGTTTGAAATTTAATTATTATTTTTGCAATGTAGCAAGTGATGGATCTTCTTAAACATACTACTTTGTTAAACTTTTTAGATTGCTGGCAGCAAGAAAAACACACTTGTAAATGTTCCAAAATGTGCTGCCCTGAAGAAGTTACAGTGGAGAAAAATATGCAATATGTTACTATTTAATTTAAACCATACGGAAAAATAATATTCTACAAATGCACCTGTTTTGCATAGTTTGGCTGTAAACAACTAATTTATTGATAGTTGAATTAATTAGTTTCAATGTTTTGCTTGGATTCCTATTTAAACAGAAAAAAAACTTTCATTTGCATCCCACAGATTATTTTATATTTCAAGTCTTAATGAAAATATGTTTATTCAAATTTCCTGATAATGTACATGAATTTATTATAATTAATAAGGTTTCCTAAATTGGTGTATTATGTGCATGGGAAACATATGTATCGTTATTGACAATGACGCATATGTAAAAGTCAATTTAAAGAAAAAGTCCATTTAATAGAAAAAAAAGAAGGTGGTTAGAATAAGAAAATCTAAGATATTTTGTAACATATATACTTTAATAAAAATTGAAGTTTAGATTGGAACTAAAAATGTACTATTCACTATAAAAATTCTGCTAGTAGCAGGGCCTGACAGCAGAACGCTCTGAGCCCTGTCTAACCATCTTCTGATAACGCCTGATGCACGGAGAAGCCTACACTAGTTTTCAGCATTGCACCCATATGTAGGAAGCTATAGAACACTGCTAGAGAGAGGGATAGAAAAGACAACCAGCCATGTTTCCCTTTATTGCATAACTGTGTCTGTGGGGGTGCAAGGGGTGCTGGATTTAATTAGGAGATAGTCTAACAGTAAAGAGAACTTCAGGCTCGTCTAATGAATTAGAAAGATTTCTAAAGTCTATGATACAGCTCGTACTATAAACATCCATATGAATGTTATAGATGGGGCACCTGCTCCCAAATACTCATTGTAAGCTAGAGTAGCAAGTCATTGGAAAAGGAGACTCTCCCTCTGGAGGACAAAGCTTATCTGCATATTACATATATGAGCCATTAGGGGGAATATATTAAACTCTGCACAAATTCTGGCATCAAAAAGTCTCAAAATAGAGCATTGTGATTTTTGGCCTTATTTGTGATAAAATTGTGCAACATTTTGCATTTTTAAGCCACTCGCTCCAGTTTTGAAAAGTGGGTGGGAAAGTTGGTGGTTAGCCTGATGAGCTGGTTTAAAGGAGTTGCCCTACAAAATTATTCAGCAGTTTTCAAACCAGCAGCTGGATCTGAATACTTTTGTAATTGCATGTAATTAAACATTTTGTAGAGTCAGAGTTGCTCAATAAAAAGTATCTTTGTAGCACCACCTGCCGTTTGTGTTTTTTTCCCATACACCTTGCTGAGATGGACGTACATGCTCAGTGCCATCCTTTAACTGCCCCCTGAGCTATGATAGGGAGAGAGCTATGGCAGAAAGGAAATGCCCCCTGAGAAACAACGCAACTCCTGTGCTTTCAGCTTGATATAAATCTAGCAGAGCAATAGGAACAATGAATGGGAAGATCTCTGGATCTATGTTAGGTTCAGGACTGCTTCTAGCTTCTTAGGCTACTTTCACATTTGCGTTTTTGCTGTCCAGTTTTGAGATCCGGCATGGGATCTTAAAACCACAGCAAAATGCTACCGTTATAATAATACAAACTGCTGGATCCATTCTGAATGGATCCGTTTGTATTATAATGAAAATGAAAAAAACAGATCCAGCACTAAAACCATTGAAAGTTAATGGGTGCCGGCTCCAGCACCATTGACTTGCATGGTTTTTGGTTCAGCTTCTTCAGTTTCCCATGCCGCACACAAAAACGCTGCTTGCAGCAAACAAACAATTTTCATTAATCATGGGAAACCCCTTTAAGCAGATTTATCAATAGCGAAAGAAGTCACAAAAATTATCACAATCTTACTTCAGTAAAGGAGTAGTGTAAAAAGTGGAGTAACAGCTCAAGACAGAAGTGTTAGAATTAAAGATTCACAAAATGTATGAAAAATCTTGCAACACTTGATAAATGTGACTTATATTACAACAACGCAGACTCCTCCAAAACAAACTTTAAATTAATTTGCTTCATGATAAATCTTTCCCATTGTTTTCAATGGACATCATGGGAATTGAGGACAGCAGCTTTCAAGTGGGACTCATACAGTCTGCTCCTCATCAGGAGACCTGCTTCATATGAAACAGTTGTCCAAACCAATAAAAAAAATGCTGTGTTAATTGACCAATTGGTACCTTGTGATAATTGCTTTCTCTGCAGCATTTACATTATGTACCCCTGCAGAAATCATCAGCTTAGAGGGGCCCCAGCAATCAATAAGAGGAAGGTCTAATCTTGGAGATACTAACATGCAGATATCTTTCTTGAAATGTCTCAGCTTCTGACTAAAATTCCTCATCATAATTGCAATTACAACATCAGGTATCAGTTTTGGCAACACAGTACCATATAACAAGTACTTGACATAAGGCACATAAACACATATAGTATACAAGTATAACATCTAGAAAGCCTACTGCCAGTGCTAGCTTTAATATCTTAAAGGGATTGTCTGGGTTCAGAGCTGAACCTGGACATACCCCTACTTTCACCCAGACAGCCCCCCTAATATGAGCATCGGAGCATTTCATGCTCCGATGCTCTCCTTTGCCCTGCGCTGAATTGCTTAGGGGAAAGGCTTTTTTAGGAGATCCGGTGACGTACCAGGCTCTCCATGGGAACTGCTAGGCAGAGATTTTAGCACTGCCCTAGCCTGTAAAATAGCTAGGGCAGCACTAAAGCCTGCCCATCAGAGCCTAATACACTGCTGAGTGGAAGCTTCCACCTAGCTGTGTAAAAAAATAAACAAAAAAGCCATTGACCTGCATGATTCAGAGCAGGGTAAGGGAGAGCACCGGAGCATGAAATACCCACATTACCTGTCTTTGTGAAAATGGGGTATGTCCAGGTTCAGCTCTGAACCTAGACAACCCCTTTAACTGACACCACTAATTGATTTTCTGTCTTGCATAAAAAATTGTTAGAATATAAACACTGGTGTGAACAGTGATGTAGTTCTAAACAAAGTCTCTATGACAAGCCTGAGTTGCTACAAGAAACACTTTGGCATGGGCATACTGAAACAGTGGTTCTGACAATGTACATACAGTCAGGTCCATAAATATTGGGACATCAACACAATTGTAAAATTTTTGGCTCTATACACCACCACAATGGATTTGAAATGAAACGAACAAGATGTGCTTTAACTGCAGACTGTCAGCTTTAATTTGAGGGTATTTACATCTAAATCAGGTGAACGCTGTAGGAATTACAACCGTTTGCATATGTGCCTCCTACTTGTTAAGAAACCAAAAGTAATGGGACAATTGGCTTCTCAGCTTTTCCATGGCCAGGTGTGTGTTATTCCCTCATTATCCTAATTACAATGAGCAGATAAAAGGTCCAGAGTTCATTTCCAGTGTGCTATTTGCATTTGGAATCGGTTGCTGTCAACTCTCAAGATGAGATCCAAAGAGCTGTCACTATCAGTGAAGCAAGTCATCATTAGGCTAAAAAAACACCACAAACCCATCAGGGAGATAGCAAAAACATTAGGCGTGGCCAAAACAACCGTTTGGAACCGTCTTAAAAAGAAGGAATGCACCAGTGAGCTCAAAAACACCAAAAGACCCGGAAGATCATGGAAAACAACTGTGGTGGATGACCAAAGAATTCTTTCCCTGGTGAAGAAAACACCCTTCACAACAGTTGGCCAGATCAAGAACACTCTCCAGGAGGTAGGTGTATGTATGTCAAAGTCAACAATCAAGAGAAGACTTCACCAGAGTGAATACAGAGGGTTCACCACAAGATGTAAACCATTGGTGAGCCTCAAAAACAGGAAGGCCAGATTAGAGTTTGCCAAACGACATCTAAAAAAGCCTTCACAGTTCTGGAAACTACATCCTATGGACAGATGAGACCAAGATCAACTTGTACCAGAGTGATGGGAAGAGAAGAGTATGGAGAAGGAAAGGAACTGCTCATGATCCTAAGCATACCACCTCATCAGTGAAGCATGGTGGTGGTAGTGTCATGGCGTTGGCATGTATGGATGCCAATGGAACTGGTTCTCTTGTATTTATTGATGAATTCTGAAGTGTTTCGGGCAATATTATCTGCTAATATTCAGCCAAATGCTTCAGAACTCATTGGACGGCGCTTCACAGTGCAGATGAACAATGACCCAAAGCATACTGCAAAAGCAACCAAAGAGTTTTTTAAGGGAATGTTATGCAATGGTCAAGTCAATCACCTGACCTGAATCCGATTGAGCATGCATTTCACTTGCTGAAGACAAAACTGAAGGGAAAATGCCCCAAGAACAAGCAGGAACTGAAGACAGTTGCAGTAGAGGCCTGGCAGAGCATCATCAGGGATGAAACCCAGCATCTGGTGATGTCTATGCGTTCCAGACTTCAGGCTGTAATTGACTGCAAAGGATTTGCAACCAAGTATTAAAAAGTGAAAGTTTGATTTATGATTATTATTTGTAATTCCTACACCGTTCACCTGATTTGAATGTAAATACCCTCAAATTAAAGCTGACAGTCTGCAGTTAAAGCACATCTAGTTTGTTTCATTTCAAATCTATTGTGGTGGTGTATAGAGCTAAAAAATGTTAGAATTGTGTCAATGTCCCAATATTTATGGACCTGACTGTAGTTAGAGTAAGGCCAGCTCCACATATATCCATTGATCTGGTCCAGTTCCCCTCCGGCGTGAAGTAGAGTACCCCAGAGGGGAACTGAAGCTAGAACTGATCCCATAGGTTTCTGTGGGATCATTCATATTTATCTGGTGCATCATCTTTGTGGGAAAGTGACATGATTTAAAATCTGGCCTAGTGCGACAAAAATGCACAAAAAAATTGGCACATTTTTGGGAGTAAACGAAACCAAGGAATAGGTGATGTAAAGGTAGACTAGTACAACAAATAGTACCACAAATACCAGAAAGACTATACAAACAGGCAGCACATCTAAAAATAAGACTAATACATTTATAAACCACTGTGATCAATCAGGCAGAGTTTAGGACTGTCTAAGTAGGGAATTTATCAAGCCCTGAACTACCAAATTCTGGATTCTCTTAGCACTTTGGAAGAGTAGGGCTGCAAAACGGATCCGTCCCATTTCCGTTATGCAGGGGAGGACTCTCCTGCATAAAGGAAACGGGACGGATCCGTTATGCAAGCCATAGACTTCTAATATTACGGAATGAATAAAGGAATGCCTCTTAAGGCATTCCGTTATGCATTCCGTCATAGAATTGCGTTATGGTCTGTGGTAACGAAATCCATAACGCAATTCTGTTTTTACCACCAAACGAAGCATGAATGAATTTCATAACATGAAATTCGCTCATCTCTAGTTACAGTTGCAAGAAAAAGTATGTGAACCCTTTGGAATGATATGGATTTCTGCACAAATTGGTCATAAAATATGATCTGATCTTCATCTAAGTCACAACAATAGACAATCACAGTCTGCTTAAACTAATAACACACAAAGAATTAAATGTTACCATGTTTTTATTGAACACACCATGTAAACATTCACAGTGCAGGTGGAAAAAGTATGTGAACCCCTAGACAAATGACATCTCCAAGAGCTAATTGGAGTGAGGTGTCAGCCAACTGGAGTCCAATCAATGAGATGAGATTGGAAGTGTTGGTTACAGCTGCCCTGCCCTATAAAAAACACACACCAGTCTCTGGCATATGCAAACATCCCTGTTAGCGAATCGACGATATGTAAAACACTAAACAAGAATGGATTTCATGGGAGGATACCACAGAGGAAGCCACTGCTGTCCAAAAAAAACCATTGCTGCACGTTTACAGTTTGCACAAAAGCACCTGGCTGTTCCACAGCAGTACTGGCAAAATATTCTGTGGACAGATGAAACCAAAGTTGAGTTGTTTGGAGGAAATACACAACACTATGTGTGGAGAAAAAGAGGCACAGCACACCAACATCAAAACCTCATCCCAACTGTGAAGTATGGTGTTGGGGGCATGATGGTTTGGGGCTGCTTTGCTGTGTCAGGGCCTGGACGGATTGCTATCATCGAAGGAAAAATAAATTCCCAAGTTTATCAAGACATTTTGCAGGAGAACATAAGGCCATCTGTCCACCAGCTGAAGCTCAACAGAAGATGGGTGTTGCAACAGGACAACGACCCAAAGCATAGAAGTAAATCAACAACAGAATGGCTTAAACAGAAGAAAATACGCCTTCTGGAGTGGCCCAGTCAGAGTCCTGACCTCAACCTGATTGAGATGCTGTGGCATGACCTCAAGAAAGCGATTCACACCAGACATCCCAAGAATATTGCTGAACTGAAACAGTTCTGTAAAGAGGAATGGTAAAGAATTACTCCTGACCGTTGTGCACGTCTGATCTGCAACTACAGGAAACGTTTTGTTGAAGTTATTGCTGCCAAAGGAGGTTCAACCAGTTATTAAATCCAAGGGTTCACATACTTTTTCCACCTGCCCTGTGAATGTTTACATGGTGTGTTCAATAAAAACATGGTAACATTTAATTCTTTGTGTGTTATTAGTTTATGCAGACTGTGATTGTCTATTGTTGTGACTTAGATGAAGATCAGATCACATTTTATGAACAATTTGTGCAGAAATCCATATCATTCCAAAGGGTTCACATACTTTTTCTTGCAACTGTATCTACATTAATGAGGTGTAGGCCAGATTTAAGAAATAAAAAAGTTGCTCAAATGTTTCACAAATGTCGCACATTCACCACAGTAGAGGGGTAGCATAAACAGTGGAGTAAGATTTCTAAACATATTTACAGGTGCTCCAAACTTAGTGTGTAACATTTGATAAATTTGGCACTAATTATTACTGATTGCCTTGTGGTTCGCCCGGTGGTCGGTTCGCGGCGAACTTTGCTCGTTCATGATTTGCTGAACTTGCGAACATATGGCGATATTCGCGCCCGCCATATTCTTTTACATTGTGAAGAACTTTGACCCATGACACATCCATCAGGTGGTAAAGGACAGCCAATTGAGACATTTCAGCACATGGACATACCCCCTACCTTATAAATAGACCTGATCTGGCTGCCATTTTACATTCTCTTTTGTCAGTGTAGGGAGAGGTTGCTGTGTAGAGCAGGGACAGACTGTTAGTGGCACAAATCGCTAGCTAATAGGGTCACAAAAGTCCTTTTAAGGACTGGTATAGGTTTACTATTGATAGGTGTGCAGTACAGACGGGTATAATACACTTATAATATACTTTATAACATAGAAAGCATATTATAGTGCATTTGTATTGAGCAGCAGTAGTGAGCGGTTCTGCAGCGACACTGCAGCTACACAGAGTGACAAACGCAATTAGAAAAAATAATTATAACTGGTGTGATATACCAGTCACCCCCCAAAATAACTGATAGAAGCGGGGTGTTATATACCAATAATATACAGTTGAAACTCGAAAAATTTGAATATCGTGCAAAAGTCCATTTATTTTAGTAATGCACATTAAAAGGAATTGCATTAATGCAGCTTAAAATTAGAATTTTGTGAAAAGGTTCAATATTCTAGGCTCAAAGTGTCACACTCTGGTCAGCTAATTAATCAATACCCCCTGAGCAAAGGGGACCTCAAAATTGTGACTTTGGGGATTCATAAGATGTAAGCCATAATCATCCAAATTATAACAAATAAATGCTTGAAATATCTTGCTTTGCATGTAATGAGTCTATCTCATATGTTAGTTTCACCTTTTAAGTTGCATTACTGAAATAAATGAACTTTGCACGATATTCTAATTTTTCGAGTTTCATCTGTACTATCTATATAGAGCATTTGGGTACTGCAGCATTTGTTTGCTGTTTTGCTGCATTCCCTCTGCTACAGACAGTGACAAACGGTATTGGAAAAATAATTATAACTGGTGTGATATACCAGTCGCCCCCCAAACAAAAAGATAGAAGCGGGGTGTATACCAATAATATACTTTCTATAAAGTGCATTTGGATACTGCAGAATTTGTTTGCTGTTTTGCTGCATTCCCTCTGCTACACACAGTGACAAATGGTACTGTAAAAAATAATTATAACTGGTGTGCGCAAGCGCGTACGTGAAAATTCCATTGCCGATATTTCGCATTTAAAAAAATTATGAATGGAGATAGCAAATTTGAATAATACATCTGGTATGTCACTGTCCATGTTGTGGGACTATTTGTGCACTTCTAGTAATTATTTCTTGGCTGCAAATATGAGCTGAAGGTTTTTCAGGTTCGCCTGCCATTAAAATGAATGGGACCCACCGCAAACTTGCGGTTCGCAAACATGTGATCACGTCCGCGAACCGTCCCGGCAGATGTTCGTCCATCCCTTCTAATTATATTAATAAAGATTCAAGTAAAGGTTCATGCACACGAACGTGTGTAATTTGCGGTCCGCAAAAATTGGATCCGCTAAAAATACAGATGAGGTCCGTGTGCATTCCGTATTTTGTGGAACGGAACAGCTGGCCCCTAATAGAACAGTCCTATCCTTGTCCGTAATGTGGACAATAATAGGACATGTTCTTTTTTTTGAGGAATGGAAATACGGACATACGGAAACTGAATGCACACGGAGTACCTTCCTTTTTTTTGCGGACCCATTGAAATTAATAGTTCCGCATATGATCCGCAAAAAAAAAACGGAGCGGACACAGAAAGAAAATACGTTTGTGTGCATGAGCCCTAAAACTGACATTAAAAATTCCTTATATGATAACACCCCCCCAAAAAAAATTACACTGTCTTACTTTTAGACAGTATAAGTACATCAGCCCCACTATGTTATGAATAGAAATAATATGATAGAAGGATAGATAAAAGGATAGATAAAAGGATAGATAAAAGGATAGATAAAAGGATAGATAAAAGGATAGATAAAAGGATAGATAGATAGATAGATAGATAGATAGATAGATATGGGATAGATAGATAGATAGGAGATAGATAGATAGATAGATAGATAGATAGATAGATAGATAGATAGATAGATAGATAATAGATAGAATTATTTTGAAGTTTGCCTCTCTTGGTTACATTGATGTGACAAAATGACCAGTTTATTAAGTTTGCAAATGCTGACACAGTAAATACTGAAACGAAAGCTCATCCTTGCTCCTCGCTAATATTATCTGCTCGGACTAATATTGCAATTGCCTCCCACTGACATAATTTGTTTCACAGTCACAGTCAGGCAGCATGAATCAAATGCTGACATTCTAATTTCATGCACACACGGGTGTTAGGCTAAGGAGGGTTCAGCTTTGGAAATATTCATTCAGCACCTGTGTAAATCAGAGAAGTGTTTAACCAGATCCTGCAGGATGATGGGAGTAGTTTTCAAATATCATATTCAGTACTAGAAATAGTATTATCTTTGTGTGCCTTTTTATTTTCTGATATAAAATATCTCTATTAGCTATGCAAGATTCCTAGTTAACGATAGTTAAGCACCAGGCAATCTCATTATATCAATGCTTGGGTCTCTTGACTGGAATTAGAACTGTCTATTTAGGAATAATATAAAAATGGTTATATTGAGTTTAGAAAACACTGAAAGTCCAAAAACTGCCATTTCTCAAACCAAATGACGGTAGCCATAGCTAGAACTGTTTGGGTCCAGGCCCCAATCAGTTACAGATTCATGACCTATACTATGCATAAGACACTATGTGAACACCTGAAATGTTGATTGGAAAATAGATGGGGTTGGCAAATTTTTTTTTGGTCAAAGTAATGGTGTATACTGCATTCATGGTAAAAAATAGGTCTATAACAAATAGTAAAATATTATTTACTTTAGTGAAGTGACTGATTATTGTCAAAGTTAATTTAAAAGTTGTATATGACAACTAGGCAATACCATTCAGCTGTTTCATTGGCAGTCTGATCAGACCTGATTTGATGACAACATGGTGGTTATTATTGAGCCATTATAGTGGGGTCCTCAACATCTGCATGGACTTTGCATGTTCTCCTCGTATTTGTGTGGGTTTCCATCACATACTCCGGTTTCCTCCCACACTCAAAAAATGTACTGAGAGATTAATTGGTTTCCTATTAAATGAACCTTAGTTGGTGTAATTCTTTTTTTTAATCTATTTTCTGTACATGATTATAGGGGTGGCCATCTTTCTTCTCAAACTTCTCCCAAATTGAATTAGTAGAAATTCTGATACTATAATATCCAAATAATTTTTGATAATTTTAAATGTTTCGTTCAGATTTTGAATTTATATGCCGGCAATCGTTTCGCTCATCTCTAGTTGTGACCATCACCTATTGTGAATGGTGGATCCAGTGTATCATTATTGAGGTATTATTTGTCATTGTAATCCTACCATGGCTACTGAAAAGTGATCTGTACAGACCAGAAAGTGTCAGCATATTATGAGGCTCAGCAGCCAGTGTAAAAACTGCTAGATTTTAGATTTTTTTAAAAAAAATCTAGATGGTGACATCGAAAATAAAATAAAAACAATCCCCTACAATTCTTATAAAATCTGTTTATTTTACCTTTAGGTTATCTTCTGATGACACATTTTATTTAACTCTCAAAGATATAATGCATTGTCCAATTTAAGGATATGAGTCATATGACTTCATTTATGGTGTGCAAAGATCCTAGATGCTCTAAATACAAAGATCCTAGATGCTCTAAACCATATATTGTCACCCTCAGTATTACTTTAGTTGGCAAGAGAACAATTCCTGCTTTCTTAAGAATATTTTTTATTTCATATCAGCTGAATTCCTTGACATTTCCTGTAAGTAAGCCCAGGCTTTTATCTCCGGAGTCAATCTAAATATATATTTAGTAAACTAAAATTGACTTAATGCTAAGCAAACTTTAAGGTTGCAGCAATGCGGAAGACTTTGCACCATGTAAGCTTTCTAAGATTAGCAAATTTGGTCAACATTTTGATAAGCAAAAACAAAGCGAACCTTATGGTTAGATTTCAACTCTTCATGATTTCTTTTATCTTTGCCATCTGGTTGGTCCAGAAGATAAAGAGGGCTGGAAGGAAGAAGGTTTTTCTTAATGAGAACCTGGCATAGCAGATTATTAGGCTAGAGGGCTCTCAGAGACATCTACAATTTGCATTAGTTGACAAACTGCTGTTCTATCCATAATTTTGGCAAGGAAACAACTAAACTACAACCAGATTCATTAGCAGAAACATTTTTTTAAGACAGAGAGTGCTTTTAGAGGGAGTAAGAATGGGGTTATGAGATGCAGAATCAAGATGAGATCCAATGTTTTTTAGCCTTGTACTTTATTAACAGTCACCCAAGTGTGTCATTAAAGTCTATACAAAAGATCAAAGGTTTTCAAACCATTACATTTGCATCCTCCTCTGGGCTCTAATTCCAACACATTTATTGGCACACTGGTAGACTAAGCTCATGAACAGTTGTATGTTAACTTCCTATAAATGCAAATTTAGCAAAAGCAGAATTAGGCTACATTCACACACCAGTGAAAAACGTCACATAACTGTTTTTAGAACCATTTTTTCTACTGTCATGTGAATGTAGCCTAAGGTGAAAATGCCACTGTTCTTTCTGTATGTGGTTTTCCCAATACACATAGGGATCAATACATCATAATAGTTTATATCCTATGACATTGGTCCTGTGACAACTAGCTGTTGCAAAGCTGCAACTACAAACTGGTAGCTGTCAAGATAAGCTGACAGTTTTCTGAAAACTGTAGAGCCACTAGTCGGTGATTACTATTCTATAGTATAAAGTTATACAGTATAGCACCTAGCTGGAGCCATATCACAGACATGAATAATAAGTAATACTTTAAGGCCCCTTTACCTGAGCCAATGATCAGAGCAATTATCAGGATAGAGCATTCCTAGGAGAGCTTGTTCACGATACCTGCCATGTGTAAAGGTGGAAATGATCAGCCAATGAATGAGAAAACCATCATTCATCAGGTATAAGCATCACTAATACGGTAAGCTAAAGCACTGCACTTTAAACAGTGATCTGCTGCCCAGAAAGAATTATTCTCCATGGGGATGAGCAATTGCAGCAGCAATCTTTCGTCTCCATACATAGGAGATGACTGATGTATGTAAATGCAGCTCTCACTCTGAGGAGCAGGCAATTATAAGGAGCAAATTAATCTTTTTTGATAATTTCCTGCTGTGTCGCCCAGGACCAGGATTCTTTACTTGCATGATAGATGCTAGTGTTCCCTAATATTCAAAAAAGGGTCACTTTTGAATTTCCAAAGTCTTACCGGAATTATTAGTATTGCTAGATGTGTAGTCTACATCAAGGGAGCTACTGTACTAGATCAAACAAGTTGAACTGAAAAATGAGGGGCCGAAATCTTATTCTTCAGGAAGTACCTTTACATCATCTTTGGACTTGTTTTTATAAATAAGTCTATGCGCTATTTTATGCCATAATGTAGATAATGCTATGGTGTAAATGGTACTACTCTGTACTAGGATATGTTCACATATGCATTGTGGCTCCAGTTTTGTAATGGAAGCCACAATGCTCTACCAGATTTGTCACCTAATGGACCTCAGTGACTTTTAATTGGACAGCAAAAGTAGTATCACTGTCAACTTTAACAGAATATGTGATGGAGGCTCCAATCAGAGCCTCTGCCTCAAGTGTGAACAGAACTCAACATATGGCCTAAACAGGAGCATATAGACATATTGAGGAAAAGAGAAGAACATTTTTTCAATTGGGACACCGAAAAGTGTAGAATGCACACAGAACGCATCTATGTTGCATTTTGTAAATCCGCAATTTGTGAACCGCAAAACGAATATAGTCATGTGAATGCACTTAATCTAAATCTCTTGAAAACAGCAGGAAAGGAGGACAAACACATACTACCTTGTCCCCTGGCATCCTTCATGTAGCTTGTAGAAGAAGAATCTGGTGCCTTGCTGGAATCTGGTGTTTTCAGACTAAAGGTCTTTCAAAGATCATCCTAAAATATGCAAGTAAATATATACAGTGTATAAATATATATATATATATATATATATATATATATATATATATATCTCTTGGATGGATATACAGTATATATATATATATATATATATATATATATATACACACACACACACACTGCTCAAAAAAATAAAGGGAACACAAAAATAACACATCCTAGATCTGTGTTAATTAAATATTCTTCTGAAATACTTTGTTCTTTACATAGTTGAATGTGCTGACAACAAAATCACACAAAAATTTAAAAATGGAAATCAAATTTTTCAACCCATGGAGGTCTGGATTTGGAGTCACACTCAAATTAAAGTGGAAAAACACACTACAGGCTGATCCAACTTTGATGTAATGTCCTTAAAACAAGTCAAAATGAGGCTCAGTAGTGTGTGTGGCCTCCACGTGCTTGTATGACCTCCCTACAACGCCTGTGCATGCTCCTGATGAGGTGGCGGATGGTCTCCTGAGGGATCTCCTCCCAGACCTGGACTAAAGCATCTGCCAACTCCTGGACAGTCTGTGGTGCAACGTAACGTTGGTGGATAGAGCGAGACATGATGTCCCAGATGTGCTCAATTGGATTCAGGTCTGGGGAACGGGCGGGCCAGTCCATAGCATCAAAGCCTTCGTCTTGCAGGAACTGCTGACACACTCCAGCCACATGAGGTCTAGCATTGTCTTGCATTAGGAGGAACCCAGGGCCAACCGCACCAGCATGTGGTCTCACAAGGGGTCTGAGGATCTCATCTCGGTACCTAATGGCAGTCAGGCTACCTCTGGCGAGCACAAGAAATGCCACCCCACACCATTACTGACCCAATGCCAAACCGGTCATGCTGGAGGATGTTGCAGGCAGCAGAACGTTCTCCACGGCGTCTCCAGACTCTGTCACGTCTGTCACATGTGCTCAGTGTGAACCTGCTTTCATCTGTGAAGAGCACAGGGCGCCAGTGGCGAATTTGCCAATCTTGGTGTTTTCTGGCAAATGCCAAACGTCCTGCACGGTGTTGGGCTGTAAGCACAACCCCCACCTGTGGACGTCGGGCCCTCATATCACCCTCATGGAGTCTGTTTCTGACCGTTTGAGCAGACACATGCACATTTGTGGCCTGCTGGAGGTCATTTTGCAGGGGTCTGGCAGTGCTCCTCCTGTTCCTCCTTGCACAAAGGCGGAGGTAGCGGTCCTGCTGCTGGGTTGTTGCCCTCCTACGGCCTCCTCCACGTCTCCTGATGTACTGGCCTGTCTCCTGGTAGCGCCTCCATGCTCTGGACACTACGCTGACAGACACAGCAAACCTTCTTGCCACAGCTCGCATTGATGTGCCATCCTGGATAAGCTGCACTACCTGAGCCACTTGTGTGGGTTGTAGACTCCGTCTCATGCTACCACTAGAGTGAAAGCACCGCCAGCATTCAAAAGTGACCAAAACATCAGCAAGCAAGCATAGGAACTGAGAAGTGGTCTGTGGTCACCACCTGCAGAACCCCTCCTTTATTGGGGGTGTCTTGCTAATTGCCTATAATCTCCACCTGTTGTCTATCCCATTTGCACAACAGCATGTGAAATGTATTGTCACTCAGTGTTGCTTCCTAAGTGGACAGTTTGATTTCACAGAAGTGTGATTGACTTGGAGTTACATTGTGTTGTTTAAGTGTTCCCTTTATTTTTTTTAGCATATTATATATATATATATATATATATATATATATATATATATATACACACACACAGCATATATACCCAATAGGTTTGATGCATCCTTCAACACAACGTCCTGCATAAAATAACTCAGAAATCATGTTTTCAGTGCGAATAAATTCTACTCCCATTTCTGCTCTACTTTTTGGCTGCAGCTCACTCGTACACGTGTATGATTGATTGCAGAGCTAGAAGAGTTTAAACAGAAATTTGTCTTCTCTTTGTCCTTAATCTTGATTTGCCCTGTAGGTTAGTCTTATCATAAAGACAGTATGAATGACTGTCTCAGCTCTTTTGCTCATTAATACAGTTTGAAATTGATGAGCAGCACTTGCAAACTGTGGGTTTTCTGCTCTAAAATTATAGCCCTTATTTATTCTAGAGGAACCATGCAGCTTTCTAAGTAAATATATGTAAAATGTTTCATCCTCCCAAAAATAAACACTATAATTAATTGCCTGATATATGAAACTGACACTTTGGATTTGTAGCAAGCCTGAGTTAGGTAAAAATCTAATTTTCTCAGTGGAATATTCTGACTATATAGCAGCGAGTACATTAGAAATGCTGGGATGTTTTGAAGGAGATTAATAATCTTTTACTGCAAATTGTCAATATTTGTGATCCTTTTTTCCTCTCACTACTATTAACAGACCAGCATGCTGTTTGTGATTTACTTGTCCTGTACTTTATAAAATGTAACATATTTACTAGTTTCAAGTATATAGTAAGGGGCAGATCCTTCCTATTTTGCAGCTGTTTTTCAAATAAAATAAAACTCTTGAATCCCCTGTAGATATGCTGAAATAGATGATTTTTTTTGTTTGTTATTTGAATAAGGCAAATTTATGAGGGATAGAGGAAGAGAGAAAAAAATAGTAAAAAACCTGTTGACCGATATACACAGAATCAAAACCAAATCAATTTTAAACATGTCTCTCAATGCTACTACTCACCTCTTTTCTGCCCTTCTTCTTCTAGTGCTTCCATGCATGCAGGTCACTGTGCAGTCAATCACTGGTTTCAGAGGTGCACATGATGTCACTGCCCCAGCCAGGAAAGCAAACAGTGATAGTGAGGACTGGAGTGCAGCTCTGCAAACGGCAGCTTAGAAAAGGGGTATAAGTTTAGCAAATATACAGGGGCAATACCACTTTAATTTGAATAGTAAATTATAGGTTTCATTTAATTATACTGGCTTGGGGAATAAACTATTTATATGGCTCATATAGTTTTTTTTTTTACATTTTAACCACCTCAGCCCCCAGTGCTTAAACACCCTGAAAGACCAGGCCACTTTTTACACTTCTGACCTACACTACTTTCACCATTTATTGCTCGGTCATGCAACTTACCACCCAAATGAATTTTACCTCCTTTTCTTCTCACTAATAGAGCTTTCATTTGGTGGTATTTCATTGCTGCTGACATTTTTACTTTTTTTGTTATTAATCGAAATTTAACGATTTTTTTGCAAAAAAATGACATTTTTCACTTTCAGTTGTAAAATTTTGCAAAAAAAATGACATCCATATATAAATTTTGCTCTAAATTTATTGTTCTACATGTCTTTGATAAAAAAAAAAATGTTTGGGTAAAAAAAAAAATGGTTTGGGTAAAAGTTATAGCGTTTACAAACTATGGTACAAAAATGTGAATTTCCGCTTTTTGAAGCAGCTCTGACTTTCTGAGCACCTGTCATGTTTCCTGAGGTTCTACAATGCCCAGACAGTACAAACACCCCACAAATGACCCCATTTCGGAAAGTACACACCCTAAGGTATTCGCTGATGGGCATAGTGAGTTCATAGAACTTTTTATTTTTTGTCACAAGTTAGCGGAAAATGATGATTTTTTTTTTTTTTCTTACAAAGTCTCATATTCCACTAACTTGTGACAAAAAATAAAAACTTCCATGAACTCACTATGCCCATCACGAAATACCTTGGGGTCTCTTCTTTCCAAAATGGGGTCACTTGTGGGGTAGTTATACTGCCCTGGCATTCTAGGGGCCCAAATGTGTGGTAAGGAGTTTGAAATCAAATTCTGTAAAAACTGACCAGTGAAATCCGAAAGGTGCTCTTTGGAATGTGGGCCCCTTTGCCCACCTAGGCTGCAAAAAAGTGTCACACATCTGGTATCTCCGTATTCAGTAGAAGTTGGGGAATGTGTTTTGGGGTGTCATTTTACATATACCCATGCTGGGTGAGATAAATATCTTGGTCAAATGCCAACTTTGTATAAAAAAATGGGAAAAGTTGTCTTTTGCCAAGATATTTCTCTCACCCAGCATGGGTATATGTAAAAAGACACCCCAAAACACATTCCCCAACTTCTCCTGAATACGGAGATACCAGATGTGTGACACTTTTTTGCAGCCTAGGTGGGCAAAGGGGCCCATATTCCAAAGAGCACCTTTCGGATTTCACTCGTCATTTTTTACAGAATTTGATTTCAAACTCCTTACCACACATTTGGGCCCCTAGAATGCCAGGGCAGTATAACTACCCCACAAGTGACCCCATTTTGGAAAGAAGAGACCCCAAGGTATTCGCTGATGGGCATAGTGAGTTCATGGAAGTTTTTATTTTTTGTCACAAGTTAGTGGAATATGAGACTTTGTATGAAAAAAAAATATATATAAAAAAAATCATCATTTTCCACTAACTTGTGACAAAAAATAAAAAATTCTAGGAACTCGCCATGCCCCTCACGGAATACCTTGGGGTGTCTTCTTTCCAAAATGGGGTCACTTGTGGGGTAGTTATACTGCCCTGGCATTTTCCAGGGGCCCTAATGTGTGGTAAGTAGGTAAATGACCAGTGAAATCCAAAAGGTGCTCTTTGGAATATGGGCCCCTTTGCCCACCTAGGCTGCAAAAAAGTGCCACACATGTGGTATCTCCGTACTCAGGAGAAGTTGGGGAATGTGTTTTGGGGTGTCTTTTTACATATACCCATGCTGGGTGAGAGAAATATCTTGGCAAAAGACAACTTTTCCCATTTTTTTATACAAAGTTGGCATTTGACCAAGATATTTATCTCACCCAGCATGGGTATATGTAAAATGACACCCCAAAACACATTCCCCACCTTCTCCTGAGTACGGAGATACCAGATGTGTGACACTTTTTTGCAGCCTAGGTGGGCAAAGGGGCCCATATTCCAAAGAGCACCTTTCGGATTTCACTCGTCATTTTTTACAGAATTTGATTTCAAACTCCTTACCACACATTTGGGCCCCTAAAATACCAGGGCATTATACCTACCCCACAAGTGACCCCATTTTGGAAAGAATAGACCCCAAGGTATTCGCTGATGGGCATAGTGAGTTCATGGAAGTTTTTATTTTTTGTCACAAGTTAGTGGAATATGAGACTTTGTATGAAAGAAAAAAAAAAAAAAAATCATCATTTTCCACTAACTTGTGACAAAAAATAAAAAATTCTAGGAACTCGCCATGCCCCTCACGGAATACCTTGGGGTGTCTTCTTTCCAAAATGGGGTCACTTGTGGGGTAGTTATACTGCCCTGGCATTTTCCAGGGGCCCTAATGTGTGGTAAGTAGGTAAATGACCAGTGAAATCCGAAAGGTGCTCTTTGGAATATGGGCCCCTTTGCCCACCTAGGCTGCAAAAAAGTGTCACACATCTGGTATCTCCGTACTCGGGAGAAGTTGGGGAATGTGTTTTGGGGTGTCTTTTTACATATACCCATGCTGGGTGAGAAAAATATCTTGGCAAAAGACAACTTTTCCCATTTTTTTATACAAAGTTGGCATTTGACCAAGATATTTATCTCACCCAGCATGGGTATATGTAAAATGACACCCCAAAACACATTCCCCAACTTCTCCTGAGTACGGCGATACCAGATGTGTGACACTTTTTTGCAGCCTAGATGCGCAAAGGGGCCCAAATTCCTTTTAGGAGGGCATTTTTAGACATTTGGATACCAGACTTCTTCTCACGCTTTGGGGCCCCTAGAATGCCAGGGCAGTATAAATACCCCACATGTGACCCCATTTTGGAAAGAAGACACCCCAAGGTATTCAATGAGGGGCATGGCGAGTTCATAGAAATTTTTTTTTTTTGGCACAAGTTAGCGGAAATTGATATTTTTTATTTTTTTCTCACAAAGTCTCCCGTTCCGCTAACTTGGGACAAAAATTTCAATCTTTCATGGACTCAATATGCCCCTCACGGAATACCTGGGGGTGTCTTCTTTCCGAAATGGGGTCACATGTGGGGTATTTATACTGCCCTGGCATTCTAGGGGCCCTAAAGCGTGAGAAGAAGTCTGGAATATAAATGTCTAAAAAATTTTACGCATTTGGATTCCGTGAGGGGTATGGTGAGTTCATGTGAGATTTAATTTTTTGTCACAAGTTAGTGGAATATGAGACTTTGTAAGAAAAAACAAAAATAATTCCACTAACTTGGGCCAAAAAAATGTCTGAATGGAGCCTTACAGGGGGGTGATCAATGACAGGGGGGTGATCAATGACAGGGGGGTTGATCAATGACAGGGGGTTGATCAATGACAGGGGGGTGATCAATGACAGGGGGGGTGATCAATGACAGGGGGGTGATCAATGACAGGGGGGTGATCAATGACAGGGGGGGTGATCAATGACAGGGGGGGTGATCAATGACAGGGGTGGTGATCAATGACAGGGGTGGTGATCAATGACAGGGGGGTGATCAATGACAGGGGGGTGATCAATGACAGGGGGGTGATCAATGACAGGGGGGTGATCAATGACAGGGGGGTGATCAGGGAGTCTATATGGGGTGATAACCACAGTCATTGATCACGCCCGTGTAAGGCTTCATTCAGACGTCCGGATGCGTTTTGCGGATCTGATCCATCTATCAGTGGATCCGTAAAAATCATGCGGACGTCTGAATGGAGCTTTACAGGGGGGTGATCAGGGAGTCTATATGGGGTGATCACCACAGTCATTGATCATGCCCCTGTAAGGCTTCATTCAGACGTCCGGATGCGTTTTGCGGATCCGATCCATCTATCAGTGGATCCGTAAAAATCATGCGGACGTCTGAATGGAGCTTTACAGGGGGGTAATCAATGACAGGGGGGTGATCAGGGAGTCTATATGGGGTGATAACCACAGTCATTGATCATGCCCCTGTAAGGCTTCATTCAGACGTCCGGATGCGTTTTGCGGATCCGATCCATCTATCAGTGGATCCGTAAAAATCATGCGGACGTCTGAATGGAGCTTTACAGGGGGGTAATCAATGACAGGGGGGTAATCAATGACAGGGGGGTGATCAGGGAGTCTATATGGGGTGATTACCACAGTCATTGATCATGCCCCTGTAAGGCTTCATTCAGACGTCCGGATGCGTTTTGCGGATCCGATCCATCTATCAGTGGATCCGTAAAAATCATGCGGACGTCTGAATGGAGCTTTACAGGGGGGTAATCAATGACAGGGGGGTGATCAGGGAGTCTATATGGGGTGATAACCACAGTCATTGATCATGCCCCTGTAAGGCTTCATTCAGACGTCCGGATGCGTTTTGCGGATCCGATCCATCTATCAGTGGATCCGTAAAAATCATGCGGACGTCTGAATGGAGCTTTACAGGGGGGTAATCAATGACAGGGGGGTGATCAATGACAGGGGGGTGATCAGGGAGTCTATATGGGGTGATAACCACAGTCATTGATCATGCCCCTGTAAGGCTTCATTCAGACGTCCGGATGCGTTTTGCGGATCCGATCCATCTATCAGTGGATCCGTAAAAATCATGCGGACATCTGAATGGAGCTTTACAGGGGGTTGATCAATGACAGGGGGGTAATCAATGACAGGGGGGTGATCAGGGAGTCTATATGGGGTGATCAGGGGTGATTAGGGGTGATCAGGGGCTAATAAGGGGTTAATAAGTGACGGGGGGGGGTGTAGTGTAGTGTAGTGGTGCTTGGTGGGACTTTACTGAGCTACCTGTGTCCTCTGGTGGTCGATCCAAACAAATGGGACCACCAGAGGACCAGGTAGCAGGTATATTAGACGCTGTTATCAAAACAGCGTCTAATATACCTGTTAGGGGTTAAAAAAAACACATCTCCAGCCTGCCAGCGAACGATCGCCGCTGGCAGGCTTGAGATCAACTCTCTTACCTTCCGTTCCTGTGAGCGCGCGCGCCTGTGTGCGCGTGTTCACAGGAAATATCGCGTCTCGCGAGAGGACGCGCCGGCGCGTCCAGGAGGAATGAATCAACCACCTCCAGGACGCGTCTGTGCGTACAGCGGTCCGGAGGTGGTTAATATTAAGAGTGTTGACTTCCTTCAGCAAATGGCATTTGTCATGTAGATAAAGTTAAATGCAAGGCACTTACTAATGTATTGTTATTGTCCATACTGCCTCTTTCCCTGTCTTGATTCAGTTTCCCATCATATTATACCATGCAATCCATCAGCGGTGGCCATGCTTGCACACCATAAGAAAAAACGCCAACCTCTCTGGTGGCCTGGATCATGAGACACAGAGGCATGCATGTGCAGCAACTCCTATCCCGGCCACTTTATTTATGTGCTGTTGCAGAAGCGATAACTCTTGGAAAAGCGGAATGTATAATGCCGTGGAAAAATGAATGAAGCCAGCACATGAGGCAATATGGACAATCACAATTTATTAGTAAGTGTCTTGTATTAACTTTGTCTATAGAGATGGCCTCGCGGTTCGCCCAGCGGTCGCTTCGCGGCGAACTTTGCGCATTCGCGATTCACCGAACATGCGAGCATATGGTGATGTTCACCGGCGCCATATTCTTTTGCATTGCACGAACTTTTATCCATGACACATCCATCAGTTGGGACAGGACAGCCAACTGAGACGTTTCAGCACATGGACACATCCCCACCCTCTAACAGAACCCCATCTGGCAGCCATTTTACAGAAGAAGTTGCTTTGTGGAGCAGGGACACCAAACTTTAGCTAATAGGACCACAAAAGTCCTTTAAAGGACTGGTATAGGTGTGCTATCGATAGGTGTGATATACTGAGGGGTGTGATATACTTATAATATACTTTCTAACATAGAAAGTATATTATAGTGAATTTGCATTGTGCAGCAGTTGTGTGTGGTTCTGCTGCGATACCGCAGCTATATAGAGGGACAAGCGCTATTGGGACAACTATTTGCAACTGGTGTGATATACCTGTTGCTCCAAAAAACTGATTGAGGGGTGCAATATACCTGCTTCCACAAAATACTGATTGATGGATGAGATATACCTGATGCCCCAAATAAACGGGGTGGTGTGCTATAACTTTTGTGTGCTGTCCGCATCCATTGCTCCGTTCCATGGCCCCGCAAAAAAGATAGAACATGTCCTATTCTTGTTTTGTGGACAAGAATAGGCATTTCTACAATGGGCAGCCCGTTCCGTTCTGCAAATTGCAGAAGGCACACGGTCAGCTTCAGTTTTTTGCAGATCCGTGGTTTACGGACCGCAAAAAAACTAACGGTCGTGTGCATGAGGCCTAAGGGGTTTAATATACCTGTTTCCACAAAATATTGATTAAGGGGTTTAATATACCTGCTTTCACCAAATATTGATTGAGGGCTACGATATACATGCTTCCATAAAATGCTGATTAAGGGGATTGATATACCTACTTCCACCAAATATTGATTGAGGCCTGCAATGTACCTGATTGCACAAAATGCTAATTAAGGGTTTGTTATACCTGTTTCCAAACTGAAAAGAATGGCGTGGTATTAAACAGGCAGGAAGTTCTCAAACCCACATGCAGTTATGCATATATATATATACAGGGGAGCAAATCCTGCACTTGTGGCCCGTTGCTAATGGCAATCCCCAGCAAAAATGCATACAGTGGAGGATGCCCGCAGCAAACCACAAGTATCACAGTAGACATCCTACACAAGTTAGCAATTATGTAGATGTGATAATCAATATAACAATATAACAATAGCAAAGACAGGTGCACTCTGCGGTCCCACTAAACCCTCAAACTGATTTTAAAATTGAGAGATTAGCCAACATGTCCTATGGTGTAGGACATGTCTGAGCCCGAGCACCACGCCAAGGTTTCTCAAGTAGCTCGGGACCTAACACTCACCTACCTGTGACGTATGGGCAATACCAGGGGCCAGTGGGCAAATTACAGGAGCATGATGTCCGACTCCCAAACAACTCACCAGTTACCTCCAGCATGTAACCATGCTAGCAATGGGAGGAGGGAGGAGTTTGTGAGTCCCACTCAAGACTGGCTGGTAGGGCCCAGGCCTCATAGGTGCACCAAAATGTAGCCTGTGGATGGAAAGCAGGCACATTTAAATTGGAGTTTATACACCTCCAGGCATCTCTATATATACAAACTGAAAAGAATGGCGTGGTATTAAACAGGCAGGAAGTGCTCAAACCCACAAGCATTTGTGCATATATATATATACAGGGGAGCAAATCCTGCACTTGTGGCCCGTTGCGAACCACAAGTACCACAGTAGATATCCTACACAAGTTAGCAATTATGTGGATGTGATAATCAATATAACAATATAACAATAGCAAAGACAGGTGCACTCTGCGGTCTTACTAAACCCTCAAACCCTCAAAAAAATTGAGAAATTAGCCAAGATGCAGAGTGCACCTGTCTTTGCTATTGTTATATTGTTATATTGATTATCAAATCCACATAATTGCTATCTTGTGTAGGATGTCTACTGTGGTACTTGTGGTTCGCTGCGGGCATCCTCCACTGTATTCACTTTTGCTGGGGATTGCCATTAGCAACGGGCCACAAGTGCAGGATGTTGATTGAGGTCTGCGACATACCTGCTTCCACAAAATACTGATTAAGGCTATTGATATAACTGCTTCCACCAAATATTGATTGAGGCCTGAGAGATGCCTGCTTCCACAAAATACTGATTAAGGGGTTTGATATACCTACTTCCACAAAATACTGATTGAGGGCTGCGATATACCTGCTTCCACAAAATATTGATTAAGGGGATTGATATACCTGTTTTCACCAAATATTGATTGAGGCTGGCGAGATACCTGCTTCCACAAAATATTGATTAAGGGGATTTATATACCTGCTTTCACCAAATATTGATTGAGGCCGGCGAGATACCTGCTTCCACAAAATACTGATTGAGGGCTGCGATATACCTGCTACCACAAAATATTTATTATGGGGTTCGATATACCTGTTTCCACCAAATATTGATTGAGGCCTGCGATATTCCTGCTACCACAAAATACTGATTAAGGGGATTGATATACCTGCTTCCGCAAAATTTTTTGTTTGAGGCCTATGATATACCTGCTTCCACAAAATATTTATTTAGGGCTTTGATATACCTGTTTCCACCAAATATTGATTGAAGCCAGCGATATACCTGCTTTCACAAAATACTGATTAAGGTGTTTGATATACCTGTTCCCACAAAATATTTATTGAGGCGTACGATATACCTGCTTCCACAAAATACTTATCAAGGGGATTGATATACCTGTTTCCACCAAGTATTGATTGAGGCCTGCGAGATACCTGCTTCCACAAAATACAGATTAAGGGTAGTGTTGATCGAGCACCAAAGTGCTCGGATGTTCGGGTGCTCGGGTCGAACACCTCGGGATGCTCGGGTGCTCTACCAAGCACCCGAGCACAATAGAAGTCAATGGGAGAACCCAAGCATTATACCAGGCACCCCCTGCTCTGAAGAGGGGAGGGTGTCTGGTTCATAGAGAAAGGTCAGAAATTGATGGAAACACCACCGAAATGGTTCGGGAACAGCAGGGGGAGGATGTCTGGATGCATCTTGGACTCCCAGGTCGCTGCTCGGAACGATGTTGCCCGAGCTGACCATATAAAGCATTATGGTTGAGGGCCTGCTGGTGAGCTGACCCTCAAAAAATTTATGTGAGAGCCTGCTGGTGAGCTGACCCTCAAAAACATTATATGCGAGGGCCTGCTGGTGAGCTGACCCTCTAAAAGATTAAGATTGTAGGTGAGCGCCTGCTGGTGAGCTGACCCTGTAAAACATTATGGTTGAGGGTCTGTTGGTGAGCTAATGCTGCTCTACGAATCGTGAGGCCTGAACAAGTACAGGCGATAGTAGATTGGGTTGCTGACAGTGGATCCAGTTCCTTCACATTGTCTCCCACCCAGTCTCCTGCTGAAAGACCACAGTTGGCACCTGCAGCAGATGTCCATCAGTCTTTCACCTCACCCCCTTGCAAATCAGCCAAGCAGTCTGAGCCCCAAGTCTTTCAGCAGTCTTTTCTGCTTTTTAATGACTCTGTTAGCAGGGTTTCCCAGGGACAACCACCTAGCCCTGCCCCAGAAGTGGAAGAGATTGAGTGCACCGATGCCCAACCACTTATCTTTCAAGATGAGTACATGGGAGGACCATCACAGCACGTCTCGGATGATGACGAAACACAGGTGCCAACTGCTCGGGCTTTCGAAAGTGTGCAGACCGACAAGGAAGCCAGGGGTGAAGACTGGGTGGAAGATGATGTGGAGGACGATAAGGGCCTCGACCCCACATGGAATCAAGGTCATGCGAGTGACCGATGTAGTTCGGAGGAAGAGGTGGTGGTCGCACAGAGCCACCAGCACAGCAGAAGAGGGAGCAGGGTGCAAAAGCAGAGCGGCCGTCCTCTAGACAGTATGCCTCCTACTGCCCACTGCAGCAAGGGACCGAGCACACCAAAGCCAGCTCCAAGGAGTTCCCTGGCGTGGCAGTTCTTCAGACAATGTGCTGACGACAAGACACGAGTGGTTTGCACGCTGTGCAATCAGAGACATAAGCGAGGCATAAACATTCTCAACCTGAGCACAACCTGCATGACCAGCCATTTAAGTGCAAAGCACGAGCTACAGTGGAGTAGACACCTCAAAAACCAAGAAAAATCTCTGGCTCCTCCTGCTTCCTCTTCTGCTGCAGTCGCGGCCTCTTCATCCACCTCTGGAGTGACAGTGCCACCTGGCACCCCACAAACAGAGGATCTGCCAGCAAAACCAACACCTGGGTCACCAAGCATCTCCACAATGTCCCACGGAAGCGTTCAGCTCTCCTTATCCCAAACCCTGGAGAGGAAGAGGAAGTACCCCCCTACCCGCCCGCGATCCCTAGCCCTGAATGCCAGCATTTCTAAATTACTTGCCTTTAAAATGCTGTCATTCCGTCTGGTGGAGACAGATAGTTTTAAAGGCCTTAGGGCAGTGGATGTCCCACAGTACGTCGTGCCCAGCCGCCACTACTTTTCAAGGCGAGCCATCCCTTCCCTTCCCAACCAAGTAGGGGACAAAATCAGGTGTGCACTGCGCAACGCCATCTGTGGCAAGGTGCACCTGACAACGTATATGTGGACCAGTAGGCACGGTCAGGGCCGTTATATCTCCATAACAGCACACTGGGTAAATGCAGTGGCGGCTGGGCCTGAGGCGGATAGCAGTTTGGCACATGTCCTTCCACCACCGAGGATTTCAGGGTGCTTCAGTTTGCCTCCTGTTGCTTCCTCCTACTACTCTGCTTCCTCATCTTTTACCAGCTCCTCATCCGGTCAGCGTAACACCTTCCCCACCAACTTCAGCACAGCCAGGGGTAAACGACAGCAGACAGTTTTAAAACTTATCTGTTTGGGGGACAAACCCCACACCGCGCAGGAGCTGTGGATGGGCCTTAAACAACAGACCGATGAGTGGTTTGTGCCAGTCAGCCTCAAGCTCGGCCTGGTCGAGTGCGATAATGGGCAAAATCTCGTAGTAGCTCTGGGACTAGCCAATTTGATGCACATCCCTTGCCTGGCGCATGTGCTGAATTTGGTGGTGCAAAGATTCCTTAAAAATTTCCCCGACATGTCAGAGCTGCTGCATAAAGTCCGGCCCATCTGTGCGCTCTTTTGGTGTTCTCACCCTGCTGCTGCTCGACTGTCGGCGCAGCAGCGTAACTTCAGCCTTCCCGCTTACTGCCTCATATGCGACTTGCCCACAAGGTGGAACTCCACCTTGCACATGCTGGCCAGACTGTGCGAGCAGCAGCAGGCAATAGTGGAGTTTCAGCTGCAGCACGCACGGGTGAGTCGCTCAGCGGAACAGCACCACTTCACTACCAATGACTGGGCCTCCATGCGAGACCTGTGTTCCTTGTTGCACTGTTTCGAGTACTCCACCAACATGGCCAGTGCCGATAACGCCGTTCTCAGCGTTACTATCCCACTTCTATGCCTCCTTGAAAAAACGCTCCTGGAGATGATGGAAGAGGATGTGGCAGAGGAGGAGGAGGAGGAAGAGGGATCATTTCATAGGGTTTCCGGCCAGTCATTCCCAAGTGGCTCCAAAGGTGGGTTCCTGCACCCACAAACCCAAGGTACACAATTGTCCAGTCAGGCCACAGTTCTGGAGGATGAGGAGGTGGAGGATGAGGAGGAGGAGATGGAGGAGGAGGAACCATGTTCACAGCAGGGTGGCACCCAGACCAGCTCATGGCCATCACTGGTGTGTGGATGGGGGGATACAGAGGACACAGACGATACACCTCCCACAGAGGACAGCTTTTCGTTGCCTCTGGGCAGCCTGGCACACATGAGCGATTACATGCTGCAGTGTCTCTGCAACGACCGCCGAGTTGCCCACATTCTAACTTGTGCTGATTACTGGGTGGCCACGCTGCTGGATCCCCGTTACAAGGACAACATACCGTCCTTAGTTCTCTCACTGGAGCGCGATCGTAAGATGCGCGAGTACAAGCACACGCTGGTAGACGCTCTGCTGGTGGCATTCCCACCTGACAGCGGGGGCACAGTGGAAGCACAAGGCGAAGGCAGAGGACGAGGAAGAGATCGCCAACGCAGCTGGGGCACCGCCAGCACCTCAGAAGGCAGGGTTAGCATGGCCGACATGTGTAAAAGCTTTGTCAGCACGCCACAACAACCAGCACCACCAGCTAATATGGAACGTCTTAGCAGGAGGCAGCATTTCACCAACGTGATGGAGCAGTTTGTGTGCACACGCCTACACGTACTTAATGACGGGTCTCTCTAAATTGGGCACATGGCCTGAGCTTGCCTTTACGCCTTGGAGGTGCTGGCCTGCCCTGCAGCCAGTGTATTATCTGAACGTGTGTTTAGCACGGCAGGGGGCGTCATCACAGACAAGCGCAGCCGCCTGTCCACAGCCAATGTGGACAAGCTCACGTTCATTAAAATGAACCAGGCATGGATCCCTCAGGACTTGTCCGTACCTTGTGCAGAATAGACATGTATACCGGCACTAAGCAGCCATTGTTATACTGCAGCTTAATTGCTCATGTTTGTATTTTGGATATTTCACACCCTTTTGGAGTGTACCTTAATTTTACTAAATTAAATTAAATCCAAATACCTGTGTTGGCTATCTCGTCCTCCTCCACCGCCGCTTCCACCTACTCCGCTACGTCCACCGCCTCCTCAAACTCCTACTTTATATGGAACTCCACCTCATAAATAATTTTTTTTTTTTTTGTACGTGTTTTATTTCATATCATTTCACTACTTTATCATTTACATTTTCGGGTGAAATTCGCCAATTTTTGAGTGTATAGTACCACTGCTATACCTAGTAGACCGGTAAAAAAATAAAAATAAATTGTCAGTAACTTTTTATGGTGAAATTAACAAATTTTTGGGTGTATAGTACCACTGATATACCTAGTAGACAGGCTAAACCAAAAAAAAATTGTCATTTACTTTTACGGGTTAAATTAACCAATTTTTGGGTGTATAGTACCACTGCTATACCTAGTAGACCGGTAAAAAAAAAAAAAAAAAATTGTCAGTTACATTTTATGGTGAAATTAACAAATTTTTGGGTGTATAGTACCACTGCTTTACCTAGTAGGCCGGTTAAAAAATAAATAAATAGTAATTTTCATTTTGGGTGAAATTCACTCATTTTGGTGTGTATAGTACCACTGCTATACCTAGTGGAACGGTAAAAAAAATTGTCAGTTACATTTTATGTTGAAATTATCAATTTTTTGGGTGTATAGTACCACTGCTATACCTAGTAGACAGGTTAAACAAAAAAAAAATTGTCATTTACTTTTTCGGGTGAAATTAACCAATTTTTGGGTGTATAGTACCACTGCTATACCTAATAGGGCGGTTAAAAAAAAATTGTAATTTACATTTTCGGGTGAATTTTACCAATTTTGGTGTGTATAGTACCACTGCTATACCTAGTAGACCGGTAAAAAATAAAATAAAATTGTCAGTTACATTTTATGGTGAAATTAACAAATTTTTGGGTGTATAGTATCACTGCTATACCTAGTAGACAGGTTAAAAAATAATAATTGTCAGTTATATATTCTGGTGAAATTCACCAATTTTTGGGTGTGATGTACCACTCCTATACCTAGTAGACCGAAAAAAATAAATAAATTGTCAGTTACATTTTTTGGTGAAATTCACTAATTTTTGGGTGTAATATACCTAGTTGACAGCTTAATAAATTTCAATAATTTTTATGTTACATTCTTGGGTTGACATTATACAATTTTAGACGTGAATAAACACCTGCTATGCATAGGTGACGGGGAATAAAATTTTAGAAATTATTCAGTAATTAATGCGCACCACATCCTTTCATTCAATGCATAAACTTTGAAAAGTTGTCACACTTTTATGCTTTAATAATTTCTCCCATATTTCAACTCTAATTTAAAATTAGAAAAAATGAATCCTCCCTTGGATGTGGTCTCTCTTTCTCACGCTTCCTCTCTGGCCTGGAACCCTGATTCCCTGCCACCCGTGATCACCATGGTAGGCGCATAAAAGAACATTGAAAGTTGATAGAGCAGATATCAAATTGGATTGTGAACATCACGGGGACGTGTGACATGGTGGGGCAGTAAGTGTGCACACGCCTACACGAACTGACTGACATGGGTCAGCCCCTGCAACTTCTGGGTCTCCAAATTGGGCACATGGCCTGAGCTTGCCCTTTACCCCTTGGAGGTGCTGGCCTGCTCTGCAGCCAGTGTATTGTCTGAACGTGTGTTTAGCATGACTAGAGGGGGTTATCACAGGTTATATTTCCCAATGTTTTGTGGTGTACACTAATTTTTAAAATAAAATTTAAAACCAAAAACCAGTGTTAGCTACCTCCTCCTCCACCACAGCTTCCCCCGACACCGCCACATCCACTGCCACCTCAACCTCCTACTCCATATGGACCTGGTCCTCCTATATCAAGATTTTTTTTTTTTTATGTATTTTATGTTATTTAAAGTCATTTCCCTATTCACATTTGTTTGCAGAGAACTTGCCATGCTCTTAACCACATTTTGACGCCATTTGCAGTCCTCTAGCCCTTTCCATGACATTTTTACAGCCATTTTAGTGCTCAAAATTCGGGTCCCCGTTGACTTCAATGGGGTTCGGGTTCGGGGTCAAGTTCGGTTCAAGTTCGGGTCCCGAACTCGAACTTTTTTCCGAAGTTCGGCCGAACCCGTCGAACCCGAACATCCAGGTGTCCGCTCAACTCTACACACACACATACACTCAGCTTTATATATTAGATAGATATACACTCACCTAAAGAATTATTAGGAACACCATACTAATACGGTGTTGGACCCCCTTTTGCCTTCAGAACTGCCTTAATTCTACGTGGCATTGATACAACAAGCTGCTGAAAGCATTCTTTAGAAATGTTGGCCCATATTGATAGGATAGCATCTTGCAGTTGCTGGAGATTTGAGGGATGCACATCCAGGGCACGAAGCTCCCGTTCCACCACATCCCAAAGATGCTCTATTGGGTTGAGATCTGGTGACTGTGGGGGCCATTTTAGTACAGTGAACTCATTGTCATGTTCAAGAAACCAATTTGAAATGATTTGAACTTTGTGACATGGTGCATTATCCTGCTGGAAGTAGCCATCAGAGGATGGATACATGTTCTCATTCTGTTTACGCCAAATTCGGACTCTACCATTTGAATGTCTCAACAGAAATCGAGACTCATCAGACCAGGCAACATTTTTCCAGTCTTCAACAGTCCAATTTTGGTGAGCTCGTGCAAATTGTAGCCTCTTTTTCCTATTTGTAGTGGAGATGAGTGGTACCCGGTGGGGTCTTCTGCTGTTGTAGCCCATCCGCCTCAACGTTGTGCGTGTTGTGGCTTCACAAATGCTTTGCTGCATACCTCGGTTGTAACGAGTGGTTATTTCAGTCAACGTTGCTCTTCTATCAGCTTGAATCAGTCGGCCCATTCTCCTCTGACCTCTAGCATCCACAAGGCATTTTTGCCCACAGGACTGCCGCATACTGGATGTTTTTCCCTTTTCACACCATTCTTTGTAAACCCTAGAAATGGTTGTGCGTGAAAATCCCAGTAACTGAGCAGATTGTGAAATACTCAGACCGGCCCGTCTGGCACCAACAACCATGCCACGCTCAAAATTGCTTAAATCACCTTTCTTTCCCATTCTGACATTCAGTTTGGAGTTCAGGAGATTGTCTTGACCAGGACCACACCCCTAAATGCATTGAAGCAACTGCCATGTGATTGGTTGACTAGATAATTGCATTAATGAGAAATAGAACAGGTGTTCCTAATAATTCTTTAGGTGAGTGTATATATACACATTTTATCTTACTATAGAAAAGTGGCATTTTCTTCACCCTTCTGCAACCTGCAGTTCTTCTTGCCCTCTCTTCAGACTCCCTGGAAAATTTCAGAACCCTCCTGAGCCACAAATTCTATTTGTCTAACGTAAGCAGTAAAGTAAAGCCTAGGAAGAAGAATGCTATAGCAGGATTTCTCTGTGTCAGTGCCTGCGCTATGAGTTACATACTATTGTCAGAGAACATGTACATTTATCTAAAATAATAGGTCCAACATGCACATTAGATATATTTCTATATCAATCTGATATATTCATATTCATAATTCCCTTACTAACCCTGTCGCAAGAATCATGATGCACTGACCAAAGATATGGGGCATCATTTATTAAAACCAACTTTTCAGACACCAGTCTTAATAACCCCTATAGCTGGTGGTGGATCCGCCGAAGTTATGAAGAGGTGCCGACCTCTATATTACTACGGCGTATCCAGTTCCAGCCTAAATGTAAGCCAGCTTCTATAGGCGTAGACAATGATGAATGAGATGGGCCTGCTGGCCCGTTCCCTTCCCAACCCGCACTTCGGTCACTTTTTTAAACCTGCCATGAGCAGGGAAAGGTTGCAGATTGAGGCGCAAATAACACAGATCCACAATCTAGGGAATGATCATGGAAGAGAATTTGTAGAAATTGGCGTTCCCCGGCTCTGCGCAATCTAATGGATGAGGGTAAGTATGATTTTATTCATTTTTTTTTATTTTACACTGTACTAATGCTATGATCAGCTATGAACACGGGATCTGAGGGGTACAATGATGGGGGATGGGGCATTTGGCACTCCCTGTCATTGCACTTATCGCACCCACTACTTTTTTTTATAAAATTCGGCAAAGCTGCCAAATCAAATTTTTGAATACTTCCCTCAGCACTAATTGAGATGCCTGCCATTTTCATCTTTAGCCATTCAATGGAACTATTATGGCAAACAGAGTATATGTTTACTAGGGTATCAGGAATGTAATCTTGGGGTGTACAATGCAATATTTAAGTGCTACATTTAATAACTATTTATGCACCCTACATTTAGTGATGGAATTGATACATTAAAAAGTTTTAGTACTCTATGTTCTAAGGAGCATTTTTCTTTTTGGAACTTTTTTCTTGGCAAAAACAATTGCACTTGAAAATAATTCTACTTAAAAATAAAAATATTAACAATTCAAATTGAACTTCAACACATGGCTTGGCTGAGTTCATAAAGTTGTTCATTGTTTTGTCACTTTCTTCTTTTTTTGAATTTTTATAATTTAATTGTTTTTGGAAGTTGGTTTCAACCTGTTTTACACATCACTATGAAATTTAAGAAGCTTTGGAAAGTAGTATTTCATTTGTGAATGCTAACCATGGACTAATAAGAGACTTCTCCCTAATGAAATAACCTAGAGCTATAGCAGAGGTGAAAAATGTGTGCCTTTACCTAAGGGAGAGTGTGTTGTGCAAAGAACAGTTATTAGGACAATAATGTAACTAGGTGCTACTAATAAAGTGTCACAAAGTAAAGTTCAAAAAGAGTTCACTGTTTATCTAAGCGATGCCAAGCAGATGTTTCTCTTGGAAGTAAGTAATTACTAAAAAATGTTTTAGGCCGTGTTCACACGTCAGTTATTTTATCGGTTATTTCCATCACTTATTGTGAGCCAAAACCAGAAGTGGATCAAAAACACAGAACAGTTACAGATCTTTTCATTATACCTTATCTCTGTGTAACCTCCACTCCTGGTTTTGGCTCTCAACAACTGATAGAAATAACTGATCAAATAACTGAAGTGTGAACTCAGCCTAAGGCCTCTTTCACACTGGCGTGTGCGGCCCGTTGCCATATTGCGGCCCACAAAATACGGGCCGCAATACAAGAGCACAGTCCGTGGGGCAGCTGCAGCAGATCGCGGACCCATTCACTTGAATGGGTCCGTGATCCGGCCATTCCGCAAAAAGATAGGACATGTTCTATCTTTTTGCGGAACAGAAGTACGGGACGAAACTCCATGGAAGCACTCCGTAGTGCTTCCGTAGGGTTCTGGTCCGTGGTTCCGTTCCGCACCATTCAGCATCTCCGGATTTGCGGACCCATTCAAGTGAATGGTTCCGCATCCGTGATGCGCAAAGCCCACGGAACGCCACCCGTGTATTGCGGATCTTGTAGATTGTAAGTCCTCGCAGACAGACTCTTCTCTCCCTCTGTATCAGTCTGTCACTCAGTTAGTTAATGCTTATTTTTATGATTTTCTATTATATTATGTATTTTTCACGAATTAATGGCACTTTAAAATAATAATATAATTATGATATTATAATATAAATTATTCAGTTAATCATAGGTGAGGTCTGACATTTCATATACAGATTCAGTGGCCGGGTGTTAGTCTAGCCCATGGCCGAGAATCATATGGTTTTACTGCCAATTGCCACACAACTAGAACAGGTGAAACCCTTTAACCCCTTGGCACTGTAAACAATATTCACTTTTTCATTTTCATTTTTTTTTCTCCCTGCCTTCCAAAGGCCATACCTTTTGCTAATTTTCCATTCACATAAGTATATGAAGGCTTGTTTTTATGTGGAAAAAGTTGTACTTTCTAATGGCACCATTCAAAGGGACTTTGTCAGAAATTGCTAAAATCTTGTATTGAACAGTTCCAGCGTATTTCTCCACCCCCCTGCTGCCAATTCACTTGGAAAAAAACTGTCAATCAGAGGCAAGTGGGCAGAGGTTGACAGAAGCTCATGAATATCAGGACTCCTTAGCTTGTGCTGGAGCTGTTAAGCCTAGAAGCATAAAACTAGTGACAGATTCACTATAAGGGCCCATTCACACGACCATATTTATGAATCCACATCCATTCCACAATTTTGCAGAACGGATGCAGACCCATTCATTTCAATGGGGCTGCAAAAGATGCAGACAGCACACCGTGTGCTGTTCACATCCATACTTCCATTCTGTGGCTCCACAAAAAAAATATAGAGCATGTCCTATTCTTGTTCGCAATTGCGGACAAGAATAGTCATTTCTACCATAGGACTGGCCTTGTACATCCCACATGAACAGTGCTGGCCAATCCTACAGCAGGGCTGGACAAGTAGGAAATGTCTTGTCCTACTGATGCACAGTGTGCATCAGGCAATCTGAGAAGTGGTGAGGTCTGTTTGTTCCCCAGTTAATGTGATTTTTTTTTCTTGAACCACAGGGACACTTTAACCACTTCACATCCGCCCATAGAATATAAACGTCCTATGGGTGGATGTCTATCTCTGAATAGACTTTCTGGAAAGTCCATTCAGAGATGGCAGCTGCATGCTAATCGTGCAGCTGCCGATCGGGAAGGGGGGGGAGGTGCTGTCAGTGAAAACAGGGCACCCCAGGGAGAAGGCAGGGACAGTATCCAGGTGTCCCTGCCTTCTAGATCACTGTATACACAGCGCTCAATGAGCGCTGTGTATACAGATCAGGTAGCGCTATGCGCTTCCTGTCCCGGGCCGGTGGTCATGTGACCACCGGGGCCAGGGGAGTGCAAGAACTGTTGGGTCTTCCACAGACCTGAGGCTGTACAGCACAGAATTATGCTGTACAGTCTCTCTGGGGGGTGTATTTCCCCTGTAACTGGGGCTACTATGTCAGCCCCAGTTACATGAGAAATCAATGGTGAAAAAAAAAAAAAAGAAGGGAAGTTAAATGTCCTCCAGAGGTGTATGACCTTATGGGTGACGCAAAAAAAAAAAAAAAAAAAAGGTTTCACATGTAAAAAAAAATAATCCCCAATTAAGTAATTCAATTTTTTTTAAAAATATTTATAAAATAGACATATTTCGTATTGCCGCGTCCATAATGATCGGCTCTATAAATATATCATATGATCCACCCTGTCCGATAAACACCATTAAAAATTTTTAATAAACACTGTGTAAAAAAAGCTATTTTTGTCGACTTATATCACAAAAAGTGCAACTCCAAGTGATCAAAAAGGTGTATGTACCACAAAATTGTACCAATGAAACCGTCACCTCATCCCGCAAAAAATTAGCCCCTATATAAGAAAATCGCTCAAAAAATAAAATAAAAAACTATGGGGAACATGGAGACATTAAAACATCATTTTTTTGTTTAAAAAAATGCTATTATTGTGGTAAAGTGAATTAAATAAAAAAGTAGACATATTAGGTATCACCGCATCCGTAACAACCAGCTCTATAAAAATATCTCTTGACCTAACCCCTCAGATGAACACCATTAAAAAATAAAAATAAAAACAGTGCCAAAAAGCCATTTTTTTTTCACCTAACATCACATAAAGTGCAACACCAAGCGATCAAAAAGGCGTATGCCCTCCAAAATAGTAGCAATCAAACCGTCACCTCATCCTGCAAAAAATAAGACTAACTAAGACAAACAAAAAAGCTATGGCTCTCAGACTATGGAGACACTAAGGCCTCTTTCACACGGGCGAGATTTCCGCGCGGGTGCAATGCGTGAGGTGAACGCATTGCACCTGCACTGAATCCGGACCCATTCATTTCTATGGGGCTGTGCACATGAGCGGTGATTTTCACGCATCACTTGTGCGTTGAGTAAAAATCGCAGCATGCTCTATATTGTGCATTTTTTACGCAACGCTGGCCCCATAGGAGTGAATGGGGCTGCGTGAAAATCGCAAGCATCCGCAAGCAAGTGCGGATGCGGTGCAATTTTCTTGCATGGTTGCTAGGAGATGATTGGGATGGGGACCTGATCACTACACCTAACCCAAACCCGAACTTCTGTGAAGAAGTCCGGGTTCGGGTCTGGGTACCAAACATGACGATTTTTCTCACGAGCGTGAAAAATCGTGCATTTTACCGCAACGCACCAGCATCTTTTCCCACACACAACACTCAACGCCTGTGTGAACCCAGCCTAAAACATCATTTTTTTGGTTTAAAAAATGCTATTATTGTGTAGAACTTAAATAAATAAGAAAAAGTATGCATATTAGGTATTGACTCGTCCGTAATCATCTGCTCTATAAAAATGGCACATGACCTAATCCCTCAGGTGAACTCTGTAAAAATAAATAAATAAATAAATACTGCTAAAACAACCAATTTTATGGTTACCTTGCCCCATAAAGTGTAATAATGTGTAATAATAAATGATCAAAAAATAAATGTGTAATAAAGTGTAATAATGCATGATCAAAAAATTATATATACCCAAAATGGTACCAATAAAAATGTCAACTCTTCTTGCAAAAAACAGGCCCCTGCACAAGACGATCAGCAGAAAAATAAAAAAATATGGTGTTCAGAAAATGGAGACACAAAAACATTTATTTTTTCAAAAATGCTTTATTATGCAAAACTGAAACAAACAAAGTAGACATGTGTGATATCATTGCATCCATAACAACTTGCTCAATAAAAATAGCACATGATCTACCCTGTCAGATGAAAGTTGTAAAAAAAACTGAGCCAAAACAGCCATTTTTTGGTTACCTTGCCTCACAAAAATCTTAATATAGAGCAATTAAAAATCATATGCACTCCAAATAGTACCAATAAAACTGTCACCTTATCCCCTAGTTTCCAAAATGAGGTCACTTTTTGGGAGTCTCTACTGTAAGGGTGCATCAGGGGTGATTCAAAAGGACATGCCATCTAAAAACCAGTTCAGCAAAATCTGCCTTCCAAAAACTATACGGCGCTCCTTTTGTTCTGTGCCCTTACATCACTTTACGACCACATATCGGGTGTTTCTGTAAACCACAGAATCAGGGTAATAAATATAGAGTTTTGTTTGGCTGTTAACCCTCCATGTGTTAAAGGAAAAAATGGATTAAAATTGAAAATCTGCCAAAAAAGTGAAATTTTGAAAAGTCATCTCTATTTTCCTTTAATTCTTGTGGAACACCTAAAGGGTTAACAAAGTTAGTAAAATCAGTTTTGAGTAACTTGAGGGGTGTAGTTTCTACAATGGGGTCATTTATGGAGTGTTTCCACTATGTAAGCCCCACAACGTGATTTCAGACCTGAACTGGTCCTTAACCACTTAAGGACCACAGGTTTATACCCCCCTAAAGACCAGGCCCTTTTTTACAAATCGGCACTCCACAACTTTAGCGGTTTATTGCTCGGTCATGCAACTTACCACCCAAATGAATTTTACCTCCTTTTCTTCTCACTAATAGAGCTTTCATTTGGTGGTATTTCATTGCTGCTGACATTTTTACTTTTTTTGTTATTAATCGAAATTTAACGATTTTTTTGCAAAAAAATGTCATTTTTCACTTTCAGTTGCAAAATTTTGCAAAAAAAACGACATCCATATATAAATTTTTCTCTAAATTTATTGTTCTACATGTCTTTGATAAAAAAAAAATGTTTGGGTAAAAAAAAAAAATGGTTTGGGTAAAAGTTATAGCGTTTACAAACTATGGTACAAAAATGTGAATTTCTGCTTTTTGAAGCAGCTCTGACTTTCTCAGCACCTGTCATGTTTCCTGAGGTTCTACAATGGCCATACAGTACAAACACCCCACAAATGACCCCATTTCGGAAAGTAGACACCCTAAGGTATTCGCTGATGGGCATAGAGAGTTCATAGAACTTTTTATTTTTTGTCACAAGTTAGTGGAAAATGATTTATTTATTTATTTATTTATTTTCTTACAAAGTCTCATATTCCACTAACTTGTGACAAAAAATAAAAACTTCTATGAACTCGCTATGCCCATCAGCGAATACCTTGGGGTGTCTTCTTTCCAAAATGGGGTCACTTGTGGGGTAGTTATACTGCCCTGGCATTCTAGGGGCCCAAATGTGTGGTAAGTAGTTTGAAATCAAAATGTGTAAAAAATGACCGGTGAAATCCGAAAGGTGCTCTTTGGAATGTGGGCCCCTTTGCCCACCTAGGCTGCAAAAAAGTGCCACACATGTGGTATCGCCGTACTCAGGAGAAGTTGTAGAATGTGTTTTGGGGTGTCATTTTACATATACCCATGCTGGGTGAGAGAAATATCTTGGTCAAATGCCAACTTTGTATAAAAAAAATGGGAAAAGTTGTCTTTTGCCAAGATATTTCTCTCACCCAGCATGGGTAAATGTAAAATGACACCCCAAAACACATTCCCCAACTTCTCCTGAGTACGGAGATACCACATGTGTGACACTTTTTTGCAGCCTAGGTGGGCAAAGGGGCCCATATTCCAAAGAGCACCTTTCGGATTTCACCGGTCATTTTTTACACATTTTGATTTCAAACTTCTTACCACACATTTGGGCCCCTAGAATGCCAGGGCAGTATAACTTCCCCACAAGTGACCCCATTTTGGAAAGAAGACACCCCCAGGTATTTCGTGATGGGCATAGTGAGTTCATGGAAGTTTTTATTTTTTGTCACAAGTTAGTGGAATATGAGACTTTGTAAGGGAAAAAAAAAAAATCAGCATTTTCCGCTAACTTGTGACAAAAAATATAAAATTCTAGGAACTCGCCATGCCCCTCACGGAATACCTTGGGGTGTCTTCTTTCCAAAATGGGGTCACTTGTGGGGTAGTTTTACTGCCCTGGCATTTTCCAGGGGCCCTAATGTGTGGTAAGTAGGTAAAATGACCTGTGAAATCCTAAAGGTGCTCTTTGGAATGTGGGCCCCTTTGCCCACCTAGGCTGCAAAAAAGTGTCACACATGTGGTATCGCCGTATTCAGGAGAAGTTGGGCAATGTGTTTTGGGGTGTCTTTTTACATATACTCATGCTGGGTGAGAGAAATATCTTGGCAAAAGACAACTTTTCCAATTTTTTTATGCAAAGTTGGCATTTGACCAAGATATTTATCTCACCCAGCATGGGTATATGTAAAATGACACCCCAAAACACATTGCCCAACTTCTCCTGAGTACGGCGATACCAGATGTGTGACACTTTTTTGCAGCCTAGATGCGCAAAGGGGCCCACATTCCTTTTATGAGGGCATTTTTAGACATTTGGATCCCAGACTTCTCACGCTTTAGGGCCCCTAAAATGTCAGGGCAGTATAAATACCCCACATGTGACCCCAATTTGGAAAGAAGACACCCCAAGGTATTCAATGAGGGGCATGGCGAGTTCATAGAATTTTTTTTTTTTTTGGCACAAGTTAGCGGAAATTGATTTTATTTTTTTTTTCTCACAAAGTCTCCCTTTCCGCTAACTTGGGACAAAAATTTCAATCTTTCATGGACTCAATATGCCCCTCACGGAATACCTGGGGGTGTCTTATTTCCGAAATGGGGTCACATGTGGGGTATTTATACTGCCCTGGCATTCTAGGGGCCCTAAAGCGTGAGAAGAAGTCTGGAATATAAAATGTCCAAAAATTTTTACGCATTTGGATTCCATGAGGGGTATGGTGAGTTCATGTGAGATTTAATTTTTTGACACAAGTTAGTGGAATATGAGACTTTGTAAGAAAAAAATAATAATTTCCGCTAACTTGGGCCAAAAAAATGTCTGAATGGAGCCTTACAGAGGGGCGATCAATGACAGGGGGGTGATCAATGACAGGGGGGTGATCAGGGAGTCTATATGGGGTGATCACCCCCCTGTCATTGATCACCCCCCTATAAGGCTTTATTCAGATGTCCGTATGTGTTTTGCGAATCCGATCCATGTATCCGTGGATCCGTAAAAATCATACGGACATCTGAATGCAGCCTGACAGGGGGGGGGGTGATCAATGATAGGGGGGGTGATCAATGACAGGGGGGTGATCAGGGAGTCTATATGGGGTGATCACCCCCCCTGGAAGGCTCCAGGGAGACGCCTGTATGTGTTTTGCGGATCCGATCCATCTATCAGTGGATCCGTAAAAATCATGCGGACGTCTGAATGGAGCTTTACAAGGGGGTGATCAATGACAGGGGGGTAATCAATGACAGGGGGGTAATCAATGACAGGGGGGTGATCAGGGAGTCTATATGGGGTGATCACCACAGTCATTGATCACGCCCCTGTAAGGCTCCATTCAGACGTCCGTATGCGTTTTGCGGATCCGATCCATCTATCAGTGGATCCGTAAAAATCATGCGGACGTCTGAATGGAGCTTTACAGGGGGGTGATCAATGACAGGGGGGTAATCAATGACAGGGGGGTGATCAGGGAGTCTATATGGGGTGATCAGTGGTGATCAGGGGCTAATAAGGGGTAATAAGTGACGGGGGGGGTGTAGTGTAGTGTAGTGGTGTTTGGTGCTACTTTACTGAGCTGCCTGTGTCCTCTGGTGGTCGATCCAAACAAAAGGGACCACCAGAGGACCAGGTAGCAGGTATATTAGACGCTGTTATCAAAACAGGGTCTAATATACCTGTTAGGGGTTAAAAAAATCACATCTCCAGCCTGCCAGCGAACGATCGCCGCTGGCAGGCTGGAGATCCACTCTCTTACCTTCCGTTCCTGTGAGCGCGCGCGCCTGTGTGCGCGCGTTCACAGGAAATCTCGGCTCACGCGAGATGACGCCAATCGGCGTTAGCGTAGCCTGGGGGGGACGCCGCGATGACGCCTTTCGGCGTTACAGTTGCGGCAACTGGTTAAAAAGAGGCTTTTAGAAATTTTCTTAAAAAGTTTAAGAATTTCTTCTAAAATTCTAAGCCTTCTAACGTCCTAAAAAAATAAAATGACATTTCCAAAATGATGCCAACATAAAGTAGACATATGGGGAATGTTAAGTAACAAATATTTTATGAGGTATCACTTTCTGTTTTAAAAGCAGAGAAACTGAAATTTAGAAAATTGCTAATTTTTCTAAAACATTTTGTACATTTTGGATTATTTAATAAATAAAGGTGAAATTTATCGACTCAAATTTGCCAATGTCATGAAATACAACGTGTCACTAGAAAACAATCTCAGAATGGCTTGGATAATTAAAAGCATTCCAAAGTTATTACCACATAAAGTGACACGTCAGATTTGCAAAATTAGGCTCTGTCTGGAAGGGGGAAATGGCCTAGACGTGAAGTGTTTAATATGTATTAAGATGCTAGAAAAAAACTGTTTCACTATTGTTTTATAGGCTTCCCTTTTACATTGTTCAATGGATGGCACAAATGATGTTCCCTTTATTCTATGGGTCGGTATGATTACAGTGATGGCAAATTTATACAGCTTTGGCCATGTTTTAATACATTAAAAAATTCATGTATTTGCATCATCATATTTTGATCCCAATCACTTTTAAAAATTTCCATCAGCAAAGCAATGTGGGGACTTTTCTTTTTCATAGCAAGCTGTAGTTTTTATTGACACCATTGGTTTATTTATGACTTTTAATTCACTTTGTATTCCTTTTTTGGGGAAACAAAGTATAAAAAAAATTGCAATTTGAGAATTGTGACTTTTATTTCTGCTACAGAATTGGCCATATGGGATAATGACATTGCGCTGCAAGTTCCTTATCTGCACATTATCCGTATCGCTGTGTGTTATCTGTGGTGTTACATAGGACTGCATGTAATATCTACTACATTATCTGTACTCGGAGCATTATTATTGTGTTATCTATGGTGTTACATAGTACTGCAGGTATTATCTACTACTTTGTCTTTACTCAGAGAGCTATCACTGTGTTATCTGTGGTGTTACATAGGACTGCAGGTGACATCTACTACATTATCTGTACTGAGAGATACTGAGAGATTTATCACTATGTCATCTGTGGTCCTACATAAGTCTGCAGGAAAAAACTACATTATCTGTACTCTGAGGGCTATCACTGACTGTGTTATCTGTGGTGTTACACAGGACTACAGGAAAGAACTACATTATCTGTACTCAGAATGTTATCACTGTGTTATCTGAGGTGTTACATAGGACTGCGGGTGACATCTACTTCATTATCTGTACTCACAACGTTATCACTGTGTTATCTGTGGTGTTATGCAGGATTGCAGGTAGCCCTTTGAAACCAGTCTGGTTTGAAGTTGACTGAGAGCGGAAAAAAAACGAGTTTGGAAGCTTTCACGTTTGATTATAAGTGTGTGTTTATATTAAGTGTGTGACTTAAGATTAAGTGACTTTACATTCAGGGATAGTGTAAAGTGAATTGAAGTTAACAAAGTGGAATTCGATCCGAATTTCAGGAAAAATTTGATTCACTATGAATCCAAATTTCTTGCCACTTTCCTGAAATGGGGGTAAAAAAAAAAAAAAACATACTCCCTTCATCCACTTGATCGCGGAGAGGCCTTCATGGCCATCTTCATTGAAAAAAATGCACCAGTTCTCATATGCACTCTGCTATATCACCAAGTCAGCATATGTGTAACGGTCGCGTACACACACACACACACAGGGGGAAGGGAAGTGACCACTGCGCTCCACCATTACCCCTGGCCCTGCCTACTTGCCTCGCGAGTCCTAATGACAGGGGACAACTGGACGGCAATCCCTAACTTGGAATAAGTGCAGGGATGACAGACAGACAAACAACAGGACGTGAACGGACCGAGTCAATACCAGGAAAGCTACAAAGTACAAAGGGAGCAAGCAGAGAATTGTCAGGAGAAGCCGGGGTCATAAATACCAGGAGAGCAGCAAAGTACACAAGGAGCAGGCAGAGGATCGTCAGGAATTCAGCAGGAGGTAAGTACGCCAGGAAAGACCAAATCACAGGTGGAACCTAAATTAACAGGCAACCTGTGGCCAGCAGGCTGCCTGTATTTATAGTGGGGAGTGAGGGTCATGTGACGTGGCCAGCGTCACATGACCGACAGACCAACCAGTCGAGCACCGAGTGATCAGCTCGGCGCTCAAGGCAGATTTAGGAGCAGGGAGCCACCCAGCTAGTAACGCCGCCCTGGGAATGAGGTCAAACACAGATCCTCATTCCCAAAGCTAAGCAACAGTTCTGCGGGCAATGGGGGACCGAGTGCACCTTCGGAACCCCGTTACAGTACCCCCCCTTTTACGAGGGGCCACCTGACCCAAGACTTCAGGCGATGGCTTTTCAGGGTGTTCTAAATGAAATTTTCGAACAAGTCTAGGAGCATGAACCTCCCTGGCAGGTACCCAAGATCTCTCTTCAGGTTCATACCCCTTCCATTGAATCAGGCACTGCAAGGAATTACGCACCTTCCTGACATCCACTATTTTAGACACCACATACTCGACAGCATCATTAACAAGAATCGGCGGAGGCGAGGCTTTCGATGGTACTACCGGTTCAAAATATTTTTTAAGTAGAGACTTATGGAACACATTATGAATGTGGAATGACTCGGGCAGCTCCAACCTAAAAGATACCGGGTTAATCACTTCCATGATCTTATATGGTCCAATAAAACGAGGAGCAAACTTTTTAGAATCTACCTTAAGAGAGAGATTCTTGGAGGACAACCATACCTTATCCCCAACCTGAAAATTCACCCCCCTTGAACGTCTCCTATCGGCCTTGAGTTTCTGAGAACTTTGAGCCTTTTCTAAGTTCGATTGAACCCGGGCCCAAACTGTGCACAGTTCAGAGGAGAGACTATCCGCCTCAGGGTTAGAGGAGGAGACGGATGACCCAGAATGAAAACGGGGATGGAAACCATGGTTACAAAAGAAAGGTGAAACCCCAGCAGAAGAATTGACACGGTTATTCAAAGCAAATTCAGCCAATGGAAGAAATTTCACCCATAATTGCTGGCCATCAGCAACATACGACCTCAAGAATTGTTCGACAGACTGATTAAGGCGTTCAGTCTGCCCATTACTCTCAGGGTGGTAGGCAGAGGAAAAAGACAATGAAATTTTACATTTTTGACAGAAGGCCCTCCAGAATTTAGACAAAAACTGCACACCCCTGTCAGAAACAGTATTTTCCGGGATACCATGCAATCGAACAATTTCTTTCACAAAAATAGACGCCAAGGTTTTGGCATTCGGGAGTTTAGACAGGGGAATGAAATGGACCATCTTGCTAAACCTATCGACCACTACCCAAACTACAGTCTTACCCTCCGCCGGCGGTAGGTCAGTTATAAAGTCCATCGAGATATGGGACCAGGGTCTACTGGGAATGGGTAGGGGTTGTAGGTTACCAGCAGGGCGAGTCCTAGGTGTCTTGGACCTGGCACAAACCTCACAGGCTGACATGTAGGACTTGACATCCCTAGTTACAGTGGGCCACCAATAAGATCTAGAAACCAGATCCTTAGTGCCCTCAACACCCGGATGTCCACAAAAGGCAGAATCGTGACACTCACCCAACAGCTGGAGACGAAATTGTACGGGAACAAACAACTTATCTGTTGGGGTGGATACCGGTGCCAGATGTTGTTCAGACCTAATGCGAGCCGAGATATCCTGGGTAAGAGCTGCTAAGAAGATTTTTGCTGGCAGGATGGATTCAGGTGGTACCTCAGTAGGTTGAAAAGCCTGGAAGCTCCGAGATAATGCGTCCGCCTTCACATTTTTACTTCCCGGCCTGAACGTAATGGAAAAATCAAAACGAGTAAAAAACAGAGCCCATCTGGCTTGACGGGGATTCAACCTCTTAGCAGACTCGAGAAACATAAGGTTTTTATGGTCAGTGACAACAGTTAAACAATGCCTTGACCCCTCCAGAAAATGCCTCCACTCCTCAAATGCCCATTTAATGGCCAGCAGCTCCCTATTCCCTATGTCGTAGTTTCTCTCTGTGGGAGAGAATTTCCTGGAGAAGAAGGCACTGTCACGGCCGCTATCCCAGCAGCAGTTGTGTCGCACCAGACGGAGGGCAAGGGGGACCCTTATCTACTGATGGGAAATAGAATGGCCACCCCTGACTAACCCTAAGCTGGCACCTGTCTGCCCTGATACCCTAGACGGGGTGTGAACCCATGCGGCGAGCAGGATGCCTAAACCCTCACTCACCCTAACAAGACTAGACTGGGGAAAGGCCGATGGGAGCACTAGTCACCATCACTCACGTCTAGGAGAACAACAGGGGAAGACAGCAACAAACAAACAAACTGTCTACAGCAGAGATAGACTTATCCAGTCACAAGCAGAGAAGGCGATCCCAAACACAACAGTCCACACCGGGCAAGAGCTCCAAAGCAACACCGTCAAACGATCTCCTTCAAAGGTCAGAATAGCACTGGAAGTAAGGACTATATCTGGCAATGACTGCAAGTGAAACTGAAACTAATATAGTAGCTGGGAGTGGCAGACAGGACTCACCTGAGAAGGATGCCTACAAACTCCCAGTCAGGACAAAAAGGTTCACAAGGCAAAACCCGGATGACATACCCTCAACCACGGAGCAAACTCACACGCTATTGCGAGTAGCAAATCGCTGCGACCTTCTCCTCCCAGACCTGTCTGGATCAGTCAAAGTCGTGACAGTACCCCCCTTTCTACGAGGGGCCCCCGGACCCTCAAGACCAGGCCTTCCGGATGGGAGCTATGAAAAGCCCGCATGAGTCTGTCCGCTTTTATCTCTGATGCTGGAACCCACATTCTCTCTTCGGAACCATAACCTCTCCAGTGCACCAGGTACTGAAGAGAGCGGCGAACATATCGTGAATCAACAATCTTTTCTACCTGAAACTCAAGACTGCCATCAACAACCACCGGTGGAGGCGGTAGTGGCAATGGTTCAGGAGGTTTTACATATCTCTTAAGCAGAGATCTGTGGAAGACATTATGGATCCTTAGAGTCTGAGGTAGCTCCAGACGAAAAGCCTTCGGGTTAATGATCCTTAATTACCCTATAAGGACCAATAAATCTCGGACCTAATTTCCACGAGGGAACCTTCAACTTGATATTTCTGGTAGACAACCACACCAAGTCATTGACCCCAAGGTCCGGACCTTCAGAGCGCTTCCTATCAGCCACACGTTTGTATCTACCACCAATTCTCCTCAAACTTTCTTGTACACTCTGCCACACTGAAGAAAGTGAAGACACAAATCGTTCCTCCTCGGGAATCTCAGACGGCCCCCCCTCACTAAACGTACAAAACTGAGGGTGGAAACCATACGCACCAAAAAATGGTGACTTATCGGTGGATTCTTGACGACGATTATTAATGGCAAACTCGGCTAACGGTAAATAAGATGACCATTCCTCCAGATTTTCGGAAACAAAGCATCTCAAATATGTCTCTAGGTTTTGATTGGTACGTTCAGTCTGACCGTTGGACTGTGGATGGAAAGATGAAGAAAACGACAGATGAACCCCTAAACGAGAACAAAAAGCTTTCCAAAGTTTAGAAACAAATTGGGTACCACGATCCGAAACAATATCGGAAGGGACCCCGTGAAGCTACACGATGTGGTCAATAAAAACCTGAGCCAATGTGTTAGCATTAGGCAATGCGGCAAGAGCAATAAAGTGCACCATTTTACTGAATTTGTCAACAACTACAAGAATAACAGTCTTCCCCGCTGATACTGGTAGATCCGTAATGAAATCCATTGATAGGTGCGTCCAAGGCCTGTTGGGGATGGCCAGAGGTAAAAGACGCCCTGCCGGACGAGTATGATCTACCTTAGAACGAGCACAGGTAGCACATGCAGACACAAAATTCAACAACTCCTGGCGCCACTTAGGCCACCAGAACCGACGAGACATTAATTCAGAGGTTGCCCTACTACCTGGGTGTCCTGCCAGTGTGGAGTTATGGTGTTCTTTTAGTATCTCCAGGCGTAAATTTTCTGGCACAAACAGTTTACCCGAGGGGCAGGAGGCCGGGGCGTCCCCCTGAGCTTCCAACACTCTCCCCTCCAAACCTGAGTGTAATGCAGAGACCACCACCACCTTTTGCAAAATGGGCCCTGGTACATCAACATCACCCCCTCCAGGAAAACTTTGGGACAATGCATCCGCCTTAGTATTTTTTGCACCCGGGCGATAGGTTATTACAAAATTAAACCTAGTAAAAAATAACGACCACCGAGCCTGTCTAGGGGTGAGACGTTTAGCAGACTCCAGATATAATACGTTTTTGTGATCAGTAATCACCATGACGGGATGAACCACCCCCTCCAAAAAATGACACCACTCCTCAAAGGCCAACTTAATAGCCAAAAGTTCCCTGTTGCCAATATCATAGTTCCTTTCTGCAGTAGACAATTTCTTTGAAAAGAAAGCACACGGACGCCATTCACCAGGGGACGGGCCCTGAGATAGTACCGCTCCCACCCCCACCTCTGATGCGTCAACCTCTACAATAAAAGGAAGCGAGACATCTGGCTGTACGAGAATAGGGGCCAAGGTGAATCTCTCCTTCAGAGATGTAAAGGCAGTTTTGGCTGCATGTGACCATTTGGAAAAATCGGATCCCTTTCGCGTCATGTCCGTCAGTGGTTTGACCACCAAGGAATAGTTTTTTATAAACTTTCTATAAAAATTGGAAAACCCCAGGAAGCGTTGCAATGCCTTCAGGTTCTCAGGCAGATCCCAGTCCATAATCGCCCGGACTTTCTCTGGATCCATGCGGAAACCTGAATCTGCCAACACATACCCCAGAAATGGTAGTTCTTTTACGGCGAACACACATTTCTCTAATTTAGCAAACAATTTGTTGGCCCTTAATATCTGCAGCACTTGTCTCACATGGATCTTATGTGTATCCAGATCCGGGGAATAGACCAGGATGTCATCAAGATATATCATAACAAATCTCCCGATAAGGTGACTAAATATATCGTTGACAAAATGTTGGAACACCGCAGGCGCATTAGTAAGACCAAATGGCATGACCAGATTTTCATAATGCCCTTCCGGAGTATTAAAAGCCGTTTTCCACTCATCCCCCTCTTTGATGTGAACCAGGTTATAGGCTCCTCTGAGATCCATTTTGGAGAACCATTTAGCACCAGCAACCTGATTAAAGAGGTCGGGAATGAGAGGAAGAGGATAGGGATCTCGGATAGTTATCCGGTTTAATTCACGGAAATCCAGGCAAGGACGCAGGCCCCCATCTTTCTTTTTAACGAAAAAGAACCCTGCAGCCACGGGTGAAGAAGAGGGTCTGATGTGTCCCTTAGCCAAACTCTCCAAAATATAATCTTGCATAGCCTTCCTCTCCGGGCCGAAAAGATTGTATAACCGGGTTTTAGGTAGTTTTGCCCCAGGTAATAGATTAATCGGGCAATCATATGGACGATGAGGTGGTAACTCCTGACAACCCTTCTCAGAGAACACATCCATAAAATCTGACAGAAAGGCAGGTAAAGATGTTACAGAGAGTGTAGAGCACCTACTACTCAAGCAGTTGTCCTTACAATGTTCACTCCACTCCACAATCTCCCCGGCCTGCCAATCCACCACTGGATTGTGAGTCACCAGCCAGGGAAGCCCCAATACCATAGGAGCCGGAAGACCGTCCAGGACATAACAAGAGATATGCTCTTTATGGAGGTCCCCTACCTGCAGATGGATATTATGGATGATCTGAGTTAACTCTCTCTGAGTAAGAGGGGAGGAGTCGATGGCAAAAACAGGAATATTTCTGCGTACCGGTTCCGGAGTAAACCCTAGAGCCTGAGCAAACCGTGAATCCACCAAGTTGACGCCCGCCCCACTGTCCAAAAAGACGGAACAGATCTCAGTCTTATTGCCCGCCTCAACGGTAGCGGACAACAAAAACTGAGACATGCGTATGGAGGAAACGAATACGCCCAGACTGTTATCCTCCGGAACAATCTGGGGACTCTAGTTTTCCGGCGGCTCCTTTGTTTGTGGTCTCTTGGGTTTTGAGGGACAAACCTTTACAAAATGACCCCTCCCCCCACAACGAAAACAAACCTCTGACCTATGGCGGAACTTAGGAGGATTTACCCGTCTAGTGGCGCCCCTAATTTGCATTGGTTCGACTGGATCATAACAAACCGATCCCTGCCCTATAGAGGCTTCCGTAAAATGTAATAGTCTCTCCCTGAGTCGTCTGTCGATTCTTATGGACAGAGACATAGCAGCCTCAAGAGACCCAGGGACCTCGTATACCGCCAGCGCGTCTTTTAATTTTTCAGACAACCCCTGCAGAACTGACTCCTAAGGGCCGAGTCGTTCCATAATGTATCAGTAGCCCACCTACGGAATTCGGAACAATATAGTTCAGCAGACCGGTTCTCTTGCCGAAGTCTACGTAGCTTAGACTCAGCCAGGGAGACCCTGTCCGGGTCATCATATACGAGACACAGGGCTTCAAAAAACTCCTCCACTGATCGTAAGGCCGGAGCGTCTGATGGTAGGGAGAAAGCCCAAGCCTGCGGATCTCCTTGCAGGAGAGAAATTACAATGCCCACCCGTTGTTCCTCACCGCCGGAGGATCTAGGGCGTAACCTGAAGAACAATTTGCAAGCTTCTCTGAAGGTTACAAATTGGTCTCTCCCTCCTGAGAACCTATCAGGTAAAGCCACTCTTGGCTCAGGAGTACCTTGGTTTCCCGTAGCAACGGTGGAACCCAAGGATTGCTGCTGCTGCAGCACTGTTGCTTTTAATCCTGCCACTTCAAGGGATAACCCCTGTAATTGTTTCGCCAAAACCGTAACCGGATCCATAGTGGAACAGAAAAATACAAAGCAAAACAGCAAGCAAAAAAAAAAGAAATGTCACTTTTTTTTTTTTTAAAAGGCCAGATATACTGTCACGACCGCTATCCCAGCAGCAGTCGTGTCGCACCAGATGGAGGGCAAGGGGGACCCTTATCTACGGATGGGAAATAGAATGGCCACCCCTGACTAACCCTAAGCTGGCACCTGTCTGCCCTGATACCCTAGACGGGGTGTGAACCCGTGCGGCGAGCAGTATGCCTAAACCCTCACTCACCCTAACAAGACTAGACTGGGGAAAGGCCGATGGGAGCACTAGTCACCATCACTCACGTCTAGGAGAACAACAGGGGAAGACAGCAACAAACAAACAAACTATCTACAGCAGAGATAGACTTATCCAGTCACGAGCAGAGAAGGCGATCCCAAACACGACAGTCCACGCCGGGCAAGAGCTCCACAGCAACACCATCAAACGATCTCCTTCAAAGGTCAGAATAGCACTGGAAGTAAGGACTATATCTGGCAATGTCTGCAAGTGAAACTGAAACTAATATAGTAGCTGGGAGTGGCAGACAGGACTCACCTGAGAAGGATGCCTACAAACTCCCAGTCAGGACAAAAAGGTTCACAAGGCAAAACCCGGATGACATACCCTGAACCACGGAGCAAACTCACACGCTATTGCGAGTAGCAAGTCGCTGCGACCTTCTCCTCCCAGACCTGTCTGGATCAGTCACAGTCGTGACAGGCACATGGTCTCAGATTAGTGAGGCTAGCAGGACCTTGTGAAGGAACTGCTCATGCACCGTCCTCGGACGCATCCACCTCCACAATAAAAGGTTTCTCCTGATCAGGCTGGATCAGAATGGGAGCGCTACTGAATACCTTTTTTAATTTTTCAAATGAAGAAATGGCCTCAGTAGACCAATTCTCCAAATCCGCCCCTTTTTTAGTAAGGTCGGTCAACGGTTTAGCAATTATGGAAAAATTCATAATAAATTTACGATAGTAATTGGCGAAACCTAAGGACCGTTGTAAGGCCTTTAAGGATGAAGGTCTTACCCATTCCTTAATTGCTAGTACCTTACCAGGATCCATCTTGAAGGTGTGAGGAGTCAGAACATGCCCTAGAAACAGAATCTCCTGTACACCAAAGACACATTTCTCTTGTTTAGCGGATAGCTGATTCTCCCTCAACACCTCTAATACTTGTTTAACATGAGACACATGGGATTCGAAGTCAGGAGAGAATATCAAAATGTCGTCAAGATAGACAATAACAAATTTACCTAAGAACTCCCTAAGAATGTCATTCATGAAGTTTTGGAACACAACTGGGGCATTACTGAGTCCAAAAGGCATCACCTGATATTCAAAGCGTCCTACCGGAGTATTGAACGCCGTCTTCCATTCGTCTTCCTCCTTGATTCGGATTAGATTGTATGCCCCTTTCAGGTCAATTTTGGAAAACCAGGTTGCCCCCAGAACCTGGTTAAATAAATCCGGAATCAATGGGAGGGAGTATCTATTCTGGACAGTGATTTTATTTAATCTCCGGTAATCGATACATGGCCTAAGACCACCATCTTTTTTCTTAACGAAGAAAAACCCCGCCTCCATAGGAGAGACAGAAGGTCTAATATGCCCTTTACCAAGGCTCTCCTTAATATAATCTTCCATGGCCTTGCGTTCGGGCATAGAAAGATTATAAATTCGTCCTTTATGAAACTTAGCCCCCTCTACTAGCTCTATGGTACAATCATAAGGTCTATGGGGGGGTAGAACCTCCGGTGTTGGTGATGAGAATAAATCAGAATATTCCATAACAACAGTGGGTAAAGTATCAGACTTTACTGAGACCCCAGCCTGTACCACGGACAAGCACGAGTCACACTTAGGCCCCCATCTCACCAACTCCCCATTGGGTACATAAGATCACCGTACCACCAATAAGAGGAGTAGCATCAATAGCCATGACATGGATAGGAGTTGGTAAGGCAAACATAGGAATACCCAATCTTACAGCATACTCAGAGTCAATAAAGCTAGCCGCTGAGCCAGAATCAATAAAGGCCTTACCCGGCCATTTATCTACTCCCAGTGAAATCGTAATGAGTACCGAAAGCTTACATTTAGAAAATTCAGGGTGTACCTGGTCTTTAGGTTGCCTTGCCTTAGGAGACTTGACAGAGAGGACCTTCTTAGGACACAGGTTGATCCAATGGTCAGGATCTCCACAGTAAAAGCATTCTCCACGTCTGCGGCAAAGATTCCCTCGGGTCATGCCAACCTTCATGGGTTCCTCGGTGGAGACCTCAGCATTGTCTCTGGGATAGGCCTCTGGCTGGACCACCATCTGGGAAGAGAACTGTTGTTCCTGTCGTCTCTCTCTAACCCGTCAGTCGAGTCGGACAACAAGGGTCATCATCTCCTCTAAGGTCTCTGGAAGTTGACAACTGACCAGAAGATCCTTTAATTTATCAGACAGACCTGACCTGAACTGACTCTTCAGGGCTGGTTCGTTCCATCCTGAGGGGACACACCACCTTCTAAATTGGGTGCAATAATCCTCCACTGGTAGATTGCCCTGAACCAGTGCCTTTATAGCCGTCTCGGCTACTAGAGCCCTGTCTGGTTCATCATAGAGGGTACCCAGGGCCTGAAAGAACTCCTCCACAGAATATAAACAACTGGCACCAGCAGGTAAAGAGAACGCCCAATCCTGGGGATCACCCTGTAATCGGGAAATGATAATGCCCACGCGTTGACTCTCGGGGCCAGAGGACACGGGGCGCAAATGGAAGTAAAGTTTACAATTCTCCTTAAAAGAGAGAAACTTCTTCCGGTCTCCAGAAAAGCGTTCTGGGAGCTTAATCTGGGGCTCAAAATGTGGACTGGAGGCCTGAGGAGTGGAAGAACCTTGCCCTAACTCAAAAGAACTGAGTTTTTCCCCTAACTCCTGCACCCTCTGCGTCAGATTAGAGACATGGTCAGTCAGGGTCACCAGAGGATTCATAATACAGTGGTTATTGGGCCTGTTAATCTGTAACGGTCGCGTACACACAAAGGGGGAAGGGAAGTGACCACTGCGCTCCACCCTTACCCCTGGCCCTGCCTACTTGCCTCACGAGTCCTAATGACAGGGGACAACTGGACGGCAATCCCTAACTTGGAATAAGTGCAGGGATGACAGACAGACAAACAACCGGACGTGAACGGACCGAGTCAATACCAGGAAAGCTACAAAGTACAAAGGGAGCAAGCAGAGAATTGTCAGGAGAAGCCGGGGTCATAAATACCAGGAGAGCAGCAAAGTACACAAGGAGCAGGCAGAGGATCGTCAGGAATTCAGCAGGAGGTAAGTACACCAGGAAAGACCAAATCACAGGTGGAACCTAAATTAACAGGCAACCTGTGGCCAGCAGGCTGCCTGTATTTATAGTGGGGAGTGAGGGTCATGTGACGTGGCCAGCGTCACATGACCGACAGACCAACCAGTCGAGCACCGAGTGATCAGCTCGGCGCTCAAGGCAGACTTAGGAGCAGGGGCCACCCAGCTAGTAACGCCGCCCTGGGAATGAGGTCAAACACAGATCCTCATTCCCAAAGCTAAGCAACAGTTCTGCGGGCAATGGGGGACCGAGTGCACCTTCGGAACCCCGTTACAATATGCGAGAATTGGCACATTTTCTTCAATCAAGATGGCCACAATGGCCTCTCCACAATCAAATGTATTAGGTATGTATTTTTTTTGTTGGGCTGAATGTGACTCTCAGATGCCAGGATCAGTGTTGCATGCGGCATTTGAGGGGTTAAATTACACCATTGTGCCCGCTCCATACAATGGAATGTGATTTTTACTAAGTAATTCGTAACAAATCAAATTTCTTGTCGAAGTTCGGTGAAGCAGCCGAATCGATTTTTTTAAAACTTTGCTCATCACTAGTCAGGAACTTTAGAAGGGGCCTACATTAAGTCAGTTGTTTTTCATTGCTTTGTATTATTGTGTTTTTTTCTTTTTCTCTTGTGTAATCTCCATTAGAATGAGTTTCATTATTGGCAACGCAGTCCAATACACATTTTTTCTAATGTATGCAGTCCTGGAACAGCCATTTGAGGGTGCATATCTTTGTTTGAAATGTGAGCAAATTGTGCATTTGGAATTGCACATCTACGTTGACAATTTGGAACAGAGTTTGCTGCTCATTGAGCAGGCACTCTATGGGGTAGATGTGGAGGAGGGTGGTAGTATGGAGCATCAGAAAAATAAGGTAGGTAGTTGGGTAACAGAAAGCAGGCTAGAGGGAAGAGTGCCAGGGAGGCTAGCCCTGATGTGGCACACCCCATCGAGTTTGCAAGGTTGGCGGATAAGTGGGATGTTAGTTCACAGAGAGCACTGCTGCAGCCAGACACTTCCTCTGCCAGTCAGGAGAATGTGAGCTCCAGTAAGCAGGGGACCAGAAGAGCAGGGCAGGCCAAACAGGTGCTGGTAGTGGGAGACTCAATTATTTAGGGCACAGATAGGGCGATCTGTCACAAAGATCTGGATCATCGAACGGCGTGTTGTCTTCCTGGAGCTCGATTTGGACACATCGTAGATCGGGTTGACAGATTACTGGGAGGGGCTGGAGAAGATCCAGTAGTCATGGTCCACATCGGAACTAATGAAAAATTTGAGGTAGGTGTAGTGTCCTTAAAAATTATTTGAAGCCCCTTTCACACAAGCATGACGGATTAGGTCCGGACGCGTTCAGGGTGCGTTCAGTGAAACTTGCACCATTTTGCAAGCAAGTTCAGTCAGTTTTGTCTGCAATTGCGCTCAGTTGGTAAGTTTTGTTTGCGCAAGTCCAATGAGTTTTGATGCGTTTTTCACACGTGTGATAAAAAACTGAAGATTTACAAACATCTCCTAGCAACCATCAGTGAAAAATGCATTGCATCCACACTTGCTTCCTGATGCAATGCATTTTTCAATGAAGCCCCATTCACTTCCAGGGGGCCAGGGCTTCGTGAAAAACGCAGAATATATAACATGCAGCGTTTTTCACACAACGCAGAACTGATGTGTGAAAAAAAACGCTCATGTACACAGACCCATTGAAATGAATGGGTCAGGATTCAGTGCGGGTGCTATGCGTTCACATCACGCATTGCACCCGCGCAGAAAACTCGCTCGTGTGAAAGGGGCCTTAGGGATTTACGTCACAAGCTCAGGGCAAGGACCCCAAAGGTAGTATTTTCTGAAATACTACCTGTACCATGAGCCACACAAGAAAGGCAGCAGGAAATTAGGGAGGTTAACAAGAACTGGTGTAACAAGGAGGGGTTTGGGTTCCTGGAGAACTGGGCTGACTTCTCTGTTGGCTACAGGTTCTATCATAGGGATGGGCTGCACCTTAATGGGGAAGGTGCAGCTATTTTGGGGGAGAAGATAGCTAGAAGGTTGGAGGAGTGTTTAAACTAGGGACTGGGGAGGGTAATTACATTATAGGAGGGGAAGATAGTAATGGAGGTAATGGAACTGGGGGAGGAATGGAGGGAGGGACTAGAACAGTTAATTGTATTTATACTAATGCTAGAAGAGTGACTAATAAAACTGGTGTACTGGAAGTAGTGATGTGTGAGGGGAATTATAACATAGTGGGAATAACTGAGACATGGCTGGATGATAACTATCACTGTGTGGTTAATGTACAGGGTTACAGTATGTTTATAAAAGATAGCAAAAACTGGAGAGGGGGAGGGGTTTGTCTTTATGTAAAATCCTATCTAAATCAAAGGTTTGTGAATAAAATGAGAATGCTTGGACTGGGGGAAATGTTTGTATGTGGGAAAGTAACTGGCTCATTGATAGAAAATAAAGGGTGGTTATTAACCCTTTTCAGGACCAAGCCATTTTCTTTTCTGCCCAGGCCATTTTTAGCAAATCTGACATGTGTCACTTTATGTGGTAATAACTTTAAAACACTTTTTCTTATCCAGGCCATTCTGAGAATGTTTTCTCGTCACATATTGTACTTCATGACAGTGGTAAAATTGAGTAAAAAAATTTCATTTTTATTTATAACAAAATACCAAATTTACCAAATTTCTCTACTTTTCTAATAGATAGTAATAACTCCAAAAATAGTTACTAGTTTACATTCCACATATGTCTACTTCATGTTTGGATAATTTTGTGAATGCCATTTTATTTTTTGGGGACGTTAGAAGGCTTAGAAGTTTAGCAAATCTTGAAATTTTTTAGAAAATTTCCAAAACCCACTTTTTAAGGACCACTTCAGGTCTGAAGTCACTTTGTGAGGTTTACATGATAGAAACCCTCCATAAATGACACAATTGTAGAAACTACACACCTCAAGGTATTTAAAACTGATTTTACAAACTTTGTTAACCCTTTAGGTGTTCCACAAGAATTAATGGAAAATGGAGATTAAATTTTAGAATTTCACTTTTTTGGCAGATTTTCACTTTTAATTTAAAAAAATTCAACAAAGCAAGGGTTAACAACCAAACAAAACTTAATATTTATGGCCCTGATTCTGTAGTTTACAGAAACACCCCATATGTGTTCGTAAACTGCTGTATGGGCACACGGCATTGCACAGAAGGAAAGTAACGCCATATGGTTTTGGAAAGCAGATTTTACTGGGATAATTTTAAACTGCCATGTCACATTTGAAGACCCCCTGATGCACCCCTAGACTAGAGTCCAAAAAAATGACCCCATTTTGGAAGCTACGGGATAAGGTGGCAGTTTTGTTGGTACTACTTTAGGGTACATATGATATTTGGTTGCTCTATATTACACTTTTCTGTGAGGCAATATAACAAAAAATAGCTGTTTTTGGACCGTTTTTAACTTTTGTTATTTACAATGTTCATCTGACAGGTTAGATCATGTGGTATTTTTATAGAGCAGGTTGTTATGGATGCGAAAATACCAAATACAGACGTGACAATACCAAATATGACTACTTTTTAGGTTGTTTCAGTTTTACATAATAAGGCATTTTTGAAAAAAAATATATTTTTTTGTGTTCCCATATTCTGAAAGCAATAGTTTATTTTTTATTTTTTTGGCAACTGTCTTATGTATGGGCTCATTTTTTTCAGTATGAGATGACGGTTTGATTGGTTATATTTTAAGGTACGTATGACTTTTTGACCGCTTGCTATTACACTTTTTGTGATGTAAGGTGACAAAAAATGTTTTTTTTATTTTATTTTATGGTATTTGCCTGAAGGGTTAGTTCATGTGATATTTTTATAGAGCAGGTTGTTACGGATGTGGCAATACCTAATATGTATACTTTTCTTATTTATGTAAGTTTTACACAATGATATCAAAAATCATGTTTTAGTGTCTCCATAGTCTGAGAGCCATAGTTTTTTTTCAGTTTTTGGGAGATTGTCTTAGGTAGGGTATCATTTTTGCAGGATGAGATGACAGTTTGATTGGCATTATTTTGGGGTGCATATGACTTTTTGATCGCTTGCTATTACACTTTTTGTGATGTAAGGTGACAAAAGATAGCTTTTTTTTTTTTTACGGTGTTCACCCGAGGGCTTAGGTCATGTGGTATTTTTATAAAGCAGGTTGCTACGGATGCGGCGATACCTTATATGTCTACTTTTTTTATTTTTTACATTTAACACAATAAAAGCATTTTTGAAACAAAAAAAACATGTTTTAGTGTCTTCATAGTCTGAGATGAAGAGAAAAACTCTCTTGTAGGTACGCTACTGGAAGTTGGGTTCCCAGCCCGTTGTATCAAGAAGAAGAATATAAACTCCAGTTTGTGCGATATAGATATACAATTTAATGATTAAATGAAACCTATCATATCGCACAAACTGGAGTTCATATTCTTCTTTATAGTCTGAGAGACATATTTTTTTGTTGTTTTTTGGGCGATTGTCTTATGTAGGAGCTCATTTATTGTGGGATGAGGTGACGGTTAGATTGGTACTATTTTAGGGGGCATATGCCTTTTTGATCGCTTAGTGTTGCACTTTTAGTGATGTAAGGTGACAAAAAAATGTTTATTTAGCACAGTTTTTTTTTTTTTTTTTTTGACGTGTTCACCTGAGGGGTTAGGTCATGTGATATTTTTATAGAGCCAGTTGATATGGACGTGGCGATACCTAATATGCCTACATTTCTTTTTTTTCCCTATTTTTTTATTTTTTTTACTTTATTTTGGGAAAAATACTTGAAACTTTTAATATTTTTTGTAAAACTTAATTTTTTTACCTTTTTTTTCACTTTATTTTTTGTCAAATCCCCTTTACAATGCATCACAATACTTCTGTATTGTGATGCATTGGCTTTAAGTGTATTACCAGTGAAATCCAGGGGGCTGGATCTCACAGGCTATCCCGGAAGGCAGCCACGATGAATAACGAAGGCTTTAGGCTGCATTCCCTGCCATCGGTTCCCTATTACAGCAGCGCAAATTCGAGATTATATTCTTGATTGTGAAAATCGGCAATGTATTATTTAAGTAATGCACGCGAAATAACAGCGTAGGGTAGGCAACTTTTCTATTGGTTGCTAGGGATGATGCTATGCTGTGACAAAGCCTTTTCATTGGCCCACAAGCTAGAAGAAGGGAGGGACAATCACCTGATGTGTACTGTGTTAAAAAAAAAACCTGAATAATTGGCATTACAAATATATAGCACTGTATTCTAAATATTTGCAAATTCTAGAACTGGCAAAATTTGCGATAAAAATTCACTTTTTGAATATTCGCGCTCAACACTACTAAGCTATAGAAACCAGTGTCAGGCAGCTGCTGAAAGGTCAATAAGATTATGGGTTGCATCAAAAGGGGCATAGATGCCCGTGATGAGAACATAGTCCTACCACTTTGCAAATCACTGGTCAGACCACACATGGAGTACTGTGTACAGTTCTGGGCTCCTGTGAACAAGGCAGACATAGCAGAGCTAGAGAGAGTTCAGAGGGGGGCAACTATAGAAATAACTGGAATAGGTGGAATACAGTTCCCCAAAAGATTATCAACATTAGGGTTATTCACTTTAGAAAAAAGACGACTGAGGGGAGATCTAATTAATATGTATAAATATATCAGGGGTCAGTACAGAGATCTCTCCCATTATCTATTTATCCCCAGGACTGTGACTGTGACGAGGGGACATCCTCTGTGTCTGGAGGAAAGATGGTTTGTACACAAACATAGAAGAGGATTCTTTATGGTAAGAGCAGTGAGACTGTGGAACTCTCTGCTTGAGGAGGTGGTGATAGTAAGTACAATAAAAGAGTTCAAGAGGGGCTTGGATGTATTTCTGGAGTGTAATAATATTACAGGTTATAGTTACTAGATTTTTGGAGAAGGGTTGTTGATCCAGGGAATTATTCTGACTGGAGTTGGGAAGGAATTTTTTCCCCTTAAATAAGGAAAATTGGCTGCTACCTCACAGTTTTTTTTTTGCCTTTCTCTGAATCAACTTGCAGGATAACAGGCCGAACTGGATGGACAAATGTCTTTTTTTAAGCCTAACAAATAGAATGAGCACGCCATGTCTAAAAAAAAAAAGGTGGGCGTGGCTTGGATGGTGAAGGGGAGGGGCTGGCAGGCCTATCGCATTCAACATTTTCTACACCTGTTTTAGGCTTCATGCACACGACTGTGCCGTTTTTTGCGGTCCTTAACCGCGGATCCTCAAAAAAAGGAAGCCGCCTGTGTGCCTTCCGCAATCTGAGGAACGGAACGGGCGGCCCATTCTAGACATGCCTATTCATGTCCGCAAAACGGACAAGAATAGGACATGCTAAAAAAAAATTGCGGGTCCACGGATCAGTGCAACAGATGCGGACAGCACACGGAGTGCTGTCCGCATCTTTTGCGGCCCCATTGAAGTGAAAACTGCGGTTCGGATGCTGACCCGAAAAACGGTTGTATACATGAGGCCTTAGGCATAGAAAATGGCCTAAATGTAAGACAGTTAGGAAGCTGTCTTACATTTAGAATCAGTGGTGGATCAGCCTAAGTTATATAGAGGCCGGCACCTTTTCATAACTTCGGCGATCCACCAGCTTTTGGGCTTATTAAGACCGGCATCTAAAATGCCAGTCTTAATAAATGAGCCCCTATTTTACTATGTTACATCTACATTATCTGTACTAAGTTATCACTATCTTATCTGTGGTGTTATGTAGGACTGCAGGTAACATACAGTCAGGTCCATAAATATTGGGACATCGACACAATTCTAACATTTTTGGCTCTATACACCACCACAATGGATTTGAAATGAAACAAACAAGATGTGATTTAACTGCAGACTGTCAGCTTTAATTTGAGGGTATTTACATCCAAATGAGGTGAACGGTGTAGGAATTACAACAGTTTGCATATGTGCCTCCCACTTGTTAAGGGACCAAAGGTAATGGGACAGAATAATAATTATAAATCAAACTTTCACTTTTTAATACTTGGTTGCAAATCCTTTGCAGTCAATTACAGCCTGAAGTCTGGAACGCATAGACATCACCAGACGCTGGGTTTCATCCCTGGTGATGCTCTGCCAGGCCTATACTGCAACTGTCTTCAGTTCCTGCTTGTTCTTGGGGCATTTTCCCTTAAGTTTTGTCTTTAGCAAGTGAAATGCATGCTCAATCCGATTCAGGTCAGGTGATTGACTTGGCCATTGCATAACATTCCACTTCTTTCCCTTAAAAAACTCTTTGGTTGCTTTTGCAGTATGCTTTGGGTCATTGTCCATCTGGACTGTGAAGCGCCATCCAATGAGTTCTGAAGCATTTGGCTGAATATGAGCAGATAATATTGCCCGAAACACTTTAGAATTCATCCTGCTGCTTTTGTCAGCAGTGACATCATCAATAAATACAAGAGAACCAGTTCCATTGGCAGCCATACATGCCCACGCCATGACACTACCACCACCATAATTCACTGATGAGGTGGTATGCTTAGGATCATGAGCAGTTCCTTTCCTTCTCCATACTCTTCTCTTCCCATCACTCTGGTACAAGTTGATCTTGGTCTCATCTGTCCATAGGATGTTGTTCCAGAACTGTGAAGGCTTTTTTAGATGTCATTTGGCAAACTCTAATCTGGCCTTCCTGTTTTTGAGGCTCACCAATGGTTTACATCTTGTGGTGAACCCTCTGTATTCACTCTGGTGAAGTCTTCTCTTGATTGTTGACTTTGACACACATACACCTACCTCCTGGAGAGTGTTCTTGATCTGGCCAACAGTTGTGAAGGGTGTTTTCTTCACCAGGGAAAGAATTCTTCGGTCAACCACCACAGTTGTGTTCCGTGGTCCTCCGCGTCTTTTAGTGTTGCTGAGCTCACCGGTGCGTTCTTTCTTTTAAGAATGTTATCTCTCTTATGGGTTTGTTGTGTTTTTTCAGCCTAATGATGGCTTGCTTCACTGATAGTGACAGCTCTTTGGATCTCATCTTGAGAGTTGACAGCAACAGATTCCAAATGCAAATAGCACACTTGAAATTAACTCTGGACCTTTTATCTGCTCATTGTAATTGGGATAATGAGGGAATAACACACACCTGGTCATGAAACAGCTGAGAAGCCAATTGTCCCATTACTTTTGGTCCCTTAACAAGTGGGAGGCACATATGCAAACTGTTGTAATTCCTACACCGTTCACCTGATTTGGAAAATACCCTCAAATTAAAGCTGACAGTCTGCAGTTAAAGCACATCTTGTTTGTTTCATTTCAAATCCATTGTGGTGGTGTATAGAGCCAAAAATGTTTGCATTGTGTCGATGTCCCAATATTTATGGACCTGACTGTATACTATATTATCTGTACTCAGAGGGTTATCACTATGTTGTCTGTGGTCTTACTTAGCACTGTAGGTGATATCTACTACATTATCTATACACAAAGAGTTATCACTGTGTGTTGTCTGTAGTATTACATAGGACTGCAGGTAGGTAAAAATGCCTGTGGCCACAGGTTAAGGGGTACAATTCTTGGCTTGCCCAGGGCACTATCAAACCCATACTACGCCACTGTGATGCCATTTACCAAGCCAGAGATGCACATGCAGTGGGACAGTCATATAATGTATGTCACATCTTCTGACACTTTTCTATTATAGTCAGCAGTAACTTTTTCAGCTACAGTAGCTCTTCTGTGGGAATGGACCATATGGGCTATCCTTTGCTCCCTACATGGATCAATAAGCCTTGGACACCCATACCCTCCTACAGGTGTAAAGGAAACATGTAATAGTTGCCCATGGCCACTGATTCTACTCCACTTTTCCTTTTTAACCAGTGCTAATACATCTTATCCTATCTCTATATGTACTCATACTTTGCTTCCAGAGTACCCAATAGCCACAAGACTGAACCCTCGCGATATAATTCCTACAAATTATTACAGATTATGATATTTTCCCTGTTGCTTTAAACACGCTTAAAGTGTATGCTAATACAAGATACCATGAAAAGTAGTGTATGTGCCACCAATGGCCTGTTAAACATTATTACATTGAAGTTAGTAATATTGCCAATAGGTGAATTTGTGCCTACGGCTAAGACTTTAATATTGATTTGAATATAAACTGCTTCAATTAATCAAGATTTGTGCTATTACCTAACCGTTAAGGGCCCCGAGTAGTGCTCACAATTTCATACTAATTGCCTGTGCGTACCTAGACTTGTGACCTGAAACCATGACAAGTCCATGTGTAATCGGCAATTACAGGTGAATCGCAAACGTTTCCAGGGGCCACTAATATGCTCATATATTAGCACCAAATATTTATGTACCATCCTGTGTTTTCTTCAGAATTGACACCATCTAGTTCCGTTTTATTATTATTCTCCACCCCCCCCCCCTTTTTCTATACGCTGCTCCTCCTACAGTTTTGGGGTTCCAACGCCAAATTTTCCACACTTCTTCGACCTATAGTGAGGTAAGTTGCTTGTGCTTTAAGAAGCGATCCCACCCTCCGGGCCCCTGCGGCGGACCACCGAAGACCCCTTTTTTGCCATTGACTTTGACTCCCACTCGCACAGTTTTGAAGCTACACTCCCTAAACTCGGACCACATATTGTTGGTGCCAACCCGAATAAAAGGGTCAATTTTGAGGGGACACCCAAAAGTGGGCAGAGCTAGCAACGGACGATGAAAATGTAGCTATTTTCTTTACGCTACTCCCCCCACAGTTTTAGGAGTACAATTACCAAACTTTGCACACTTGTTCAGCACATGCCCGAATAGGTTGCTTGTGCTTTGTTAACCGATCCCACCCTCCAGGCCCCTGGGGAGGCCCCCCGAAGACCCCACTTTTTGTCATAGACTTTCATTGGAAAATTGTAAACTTTTGCCACTCGTACAGCTTTGAAGTTAAACTTACCAAACTTGGATCACTTAGTCATGAAGTTAACCTGAAAATTTCTGTCACATTATTGGGACTCTAAAAAGTGGGCAGAGCCACAAGCAACCAATCAGATTTTCCCTATTGACTTCAATGAGAAAATTTAAATTGCTATCATTCTCACAGTATTTAAAGAGGACCTTTCACTACAATAAAAAATCTAAACTAAGTATACTGACATGGAGAGCGGCACCCAGGGATCTCCCTGCACTTACTATTATCCCTGGGTGCTGCTCCGTTCTCCCGGTATATGTTTCGGTATCTTCAGATTTTTGGCTCAACTGGGAGGAGCCTGCTCTTGTTCTCCTGGCCGTCTCCTTCTCCTAGGTTTTTTTCTCCCAGGCTATGAGCTGAGTGCTGCGATTGGCCAGGAGAAGGAGACGCCCAGGAGAACAAGAGCAGGCTCCTCCCAGTTGAGCCGAAAATCTGAAGATACCGGAGCCTATACCAGGAGAACGGAGCGGCGCCCAGGGATAAAAGTAAGTGCAGGGAGATCCCTGGGCAGAGATCCCTGGGCAGAGATCTAAGTGCAGAGATCTCCATGTCTGTATACTTAGTTTAGATTTTTTATTGTGATGAAAGGTCCTCTTTATGCCAGAATACCCAAACTTGGCACCGTGGGTCACTGGGTGACTGGGGTTAAAATTTATACAAAGTGGGCGGAGTCTACAATGGCCAATCAAATTTCAGCCATTTGTTTAAATGGGAAAATTTAAAACTACCGCTGCTCTCAGACTGTTAATGGGAGGGTCCTCAAATTTGGCACAATTGGTCACTGGAGGACTGGGATTAAAATTATGAAAAGTGGGCGAGGCCAAAAACAACCAATCAGATTTATTTGATTGATTTAAATAGGAAAAACTAAAAATGCTGCCATTCTCACATTATTGATGTCATGGACCTCAAATATCACAAATGCTGTTTCCACTTCAAAGTTAGAAAAAGTGGGTGGAGCCAACAACAACCAATCAAATTTCACTCATTGATTTTCAATAGACAACAATAAAACTGATGCCATTTTTACATGTTAAATGCCATAATGCCCAAACCTCAAAGTGTTAAACACTGGGTGACTGTGGTTCACAATTAGGGGGAAAAGGGGCAGGGCAACAACAGCCAATCAGATTTCAGCTTTTGACCTTAATGAAAAACAGATTAACTACTGCTATAATCACAGTTTAAATGCCAAGTGTCCCAAACTTAGCATAATTACTCACTGGGTGACTGCGGTTTTTAACCACCTCAGCCCCCAGTGCTTAAACACCCTGAAAGACCAGGCCACTTTTTACACTTCTGACCTACACTACTTTCACCGTTTATTGCTCGGTCATGCAACTTACCACCCAAATGAATTTTACCTCCTTTTCTTCTCACTAATAGAGCTTTCATTTGGTGGTATTTCAATGCTGCTGACATTTTTACTTTTTTTGTTATTAATCGAAATTTAACGATTTTTTTGCAAAAAAATGACATTTTTCACTTTCAGTTGTAAAATTTTGCAAAAAAAACGAGATCCATATAGAAATTTTGCTCTAAATTTATAGTTCTACATGTCTTTGATAAAAAAAAAATGTTTGGGTAAAAAAAAAATGGTTTGGGTAAAAGTTATAGCGTTTACAAACTATGGTACAAAAATTGTGACAAAAAATAAAAACTTCCATGAACTCACTATGTCCATCAGCGAATACCTTGGGGTCTCTTCTTTCCAAAATGGGGTCACTTGTGGGGTAGTTATACTGCCCTGGCATTCTAGGGGCCCAAATGTGTGGTAAGGAGTTTGAAATCAAATTCTGTAAAAAATGACGAGTGAAATCCGAAAGGTGCTCTTTGGAATATGGGCCCCTTTGCCCACCTAGGCTGCAAAAAAGTGTCACACATCTGGTATCTCCGTATTCAGTAGAAGTTGGGGAATGTGTTTTGGGGTGTCATTTTACATATACCCATGCTGGGTGAGATAAATATCTTGGTCAAATGCCAACTTTGTATAAAAAAATGGGAAAAGTTGTCTTTTGCCAAGATATTTCTCTCACCCAGCATGGGTATATGTAAAATGACACCCCAAAACACATTCCCCAACTTCTCCTGAGTACGGAGATACCAGATGTGTGACACTTTTTTGCAGCCTAGGTGGGCAAAGGGGCCCATATTCCAAAGAGCACCTTTCGGATTTCACTCGTCATTTTTTACAGAATTTGATTTCAAACTCCTTACCACACATTTGGGCCCCTAGAATGCCAGGGCAGTATAACTACCCCACAAGTGACCCCATTTTGGAAAGAAGAGACCCCAAGGTATTCGCTGATGGGCATAGTGAGTTCATGGAAGTTTTTATTTTTTGTCACAAGTTAGTGGAATAGGAGACTTTGTATGAAAAAAAAAAAAAAAAATCATCATTTTCCACTAACTTGTGACAAAAAATAAAAAATTCTAGGAACTCGCCATGCCCCTCACGGAATACCTTGGGGTGTCTTCTTTCCAAAATGGGGTCACTTGTGGGGTAGTTATACTGCCCTGGCATTTTCCAGGGGCCCTAATGTGTGGTAAGTAGGTAAATGACCAGTGAAATCCGAAAGGTGCTCTTTGGAATGTGGGCCCCTTTGCCCACCTAGGCTGCAAAAAAGTGTCACACATGTGGTATCGCCGTATTCAGGAGAAGTTGGGGAATGTCTTTTGGGGTGTCTTTTTACATATACCCATGCTGGGTGAGAGAAATATCTTGGCAAAAGACAACTTTTCCCATTTTTTTATACAAAGTTGGCATTTGACCAAGATATTTATCTCACCCAGCATGGGTAAATGTAAAATGACACCCCAAAACATATTCCCCAACTTCTGCTGAATACGGAGATACCAGATGTGTGACACTTTTTTGCAGCCTAGGTGGGCAAAGGGGCCCAAATTCCTTTTAGGAGGGCATTTTTAGACATTTGGATACCAGACTTCTTCTCACGCTTTGGGGCCCCTAGAATGCCAGGGCAGTATAAATACCCCACATGTGACCCCATTTTGGAAAGAAGACACCCCAAGGTATTCAATGAGGGGCATGGCGAGTTCATAGAAATTTTTTTTTTTTGGCACAAGTTAGCGGAAATTGATATTTTTTATTTTTTTCTCACAAAGTCTCCCGTTCCGCTAACTTGGGACAAAAATTTCAATCTTTCATGGACTCAATATGCCCCTCACGGAATACCTGGGGGTGTCTTCTTTCCGAAATGGGGTCACATGTGGGGTATTTATACTGCCCTGGCATTCTAGGGGCCCTAAAGCGTGAGAAGAAGTCTGGAATATAAATGTCTAAAAAATTTTACGCATTTGGATTCCGTGAGGGGTAGGGTGAGTTCATGTGAGATTTTATTTTTTGTCACAAGTTAGTGGAATATGTGACTTTGTAAGAAAAAAAAAAAATAATTCCGCTAACTTGGGCCAAAAAAATGTCTGAATGGAGCCTTACAGAGGGTGATCAATGACAGGGGGGGTGATCAATGACAGGGGGGGTGATCAATGACAGGGGGGGTGATCAATGACAGGGGGGTGATCAGGGAGTCTATATGGGGTGATCACCACAGTCATTGATCATGCCCCTGTAAGGCTTCATTCAGACGTCCGGATGCGTTTTGCGGATCCGATCCATCTATCAGTGGATCCGTAAAAATCATGCGGACGTCTGAATGGAGCTTTACAGGGGGGTGATCAATGACAGGGGGGTAATCAATGACAGGGGGGTGATCAGGGAGTCTATATGGGGTGATCACCACAGTCATTGATCATGCCCCTGTAAGGCTTCATTCAGACGTCCGGATGCGTTTTGCGGATCCGATCCATCTATCAGTGCATCCGTAAAAATCATGCGGACATCTGAATCGAGCTTTACAGGGGGTGATCAGGGAGTCTATATGGGGTGATCACCACAGTCATTGATCATGCCCCTGTAAGGCTTCATTCAGACGTCCGGATGCGTTTTGCGGATCCGATCCATCTATCAGTGGATCCGTAAAAATCATGCGGACATCTGAATGGAGCTTTACAGGGGGTTGATCAATGACAGGGGGGTAATCAATGACAGGGGGGTGATCAGGGAGTCTATATGGGGTGATCACCACAGTCATTGATCATGCCCCTGTAAGGCTTCATTCAGACGTCCGGATGCGTTTTGCGGATCCGATCCATCTATCAGTGGATCCGTAAAAATCATGCGGACGTCTGAATGGAGCTTTACAGGGGGGTGATCAATGACAGGGGGGTAATCAATGACAGGGGGGTGATCAGGGAGTCTATATGGGGTGATCACCACAGTCATTGATCATGCCCCTGTAAGGCTTCATTCAGACGTCCGGATGCGTTTTGCGGATCCGATCCATCTATCAGTGGATCCGTAAAAATCATGCGGACGTCTGAATGGAGCTTTACAGGGGGTTGATCAATGACAGGGGGGTGATCAATGACAGGGGGGTGATCAGGGAGTCTATATGGGGTGATCACCACAGTCATTGATCACGCCCCTGTAAGGCTTCATTCAGACGTCCAGATGCGTTTTGCGGATCCGATCCATCTATCAGTGCATCCGTAAAAATCATGCGGACGTCTGAATGGAGCTTTACAGGGGGTTGATCAATGACAGGGGGGTAATCAATGACAGGGGGGGTAATAAATGAAAGGGGGGTGATCAGGGAGTCTATATGGGGTGATCAGGGGTGATCAGGGGCTAATAAGGGGTTAATAAGTGACGGGGGGGGGTGTAGTGTAGTGTAGTGGTGCTTGGTGCTACTTTACTGAGCTACCTGTGTCCTCTGGTGGTCGATCCAAACAAAGGGGACCACCAGAGGACCAGGTAGCAGGTATATTAGACGCTGTTATCAAAACAGCGTCTAATATACCTGTTAGGGGTTAAAAAAACCACATCTCCAGCCTGCCAGCGAACGATCGCCGCTGGCAGGCTGGAGATCAACTCTCTTACCTTCCGTTCCTGTGAGCGCGCGCGCCTGTGTGCGCGCGTTCACAGGAAATCCCGGCTCACGTGAGATGACGCGTATATGCGTCGCTGAGCGCAGGGCTGCCACCTCCGGAACGCGAATCTGCGTACAGCGGTCCGGAGGTGGTTAATAAACCCTATGTGGAAGAGGTGTATAGTGGATATCACTTTCAAATCTTATTTTTCTAATCCTCTCCTATGGGTATGGCCACACCGAGGTCGTGAACTTTTTGGGCGTGGCCATGCTGTTGTCAAGTACCGCGCTTCAGCTGCCTCATATTTAACTAATTAAGACTGCAATATTGGAATCCCTCAGACCCAACACCATGCAGTAAACCTTTTTTTAATGGTAGTCAATGACAGACATATGCAATTGTGTAGGCATACAGTTGCTTACATATGGCAATATGCTCAGTGGGACTATTTCAGAATTCCTTAAGGTATAAATGCATTTGCAGGCTTTGGGGTGGCCCTAACGCTTCACTGGGTCCCCCGGACACCGTCGAGATGCCACCATCTGTTGCTGCTCTCTGGAAGGGATAGTAAGGCGTGGTGCCCCTCAATGGGAAATAAGTCCAGAGAGTCAGGGTCTGCAGTTAACCCAGGTGCTTATTTACTGGAGGAATTCAGGTGCAATACAATACAGGCGAGGGATTGGGCTGGCTTCTCCAGTCTCCTCCCTGGCATAAGAAGGGTTTGATGCTGAGGAACGGACTGAGCTAGCTGTCCCTCTCTCTCTCAGAAGGCTGGCATCCTGGTCAAGGGCCCACAGTCTGTAGCTCAGTAGTCCAGGTGGCTACTTGGTCACAGAGATAGTGACCCATGGTCTGTGGCTCAGGGTCCTCATCTCAGTGTCTTCTTCTGGTTACTCATGCAGGTCGGCATGAGTCTTCACCTCCAAGCACTGGTCCCTAACTGCAGCACACTAGGGGCTCTGACTGCTCTCCTCACAGTTTTAGCTAGACTAGAACCTTCTAGTGGGAGGGGTGGAGTGGGGAAGCTCAGCACAAACAGATACATTGTGACACTTTCCATCTCTCATAGACTTATATTAGAGCTTCAATGATACTCAATGGCAATGACAATTTTTCCAGACAAAAGCAAGTTTCCAGACATAGCAACATAGCTAAAACAGACAGTCACAAGGTCAGGCTCTCTGGATTTGGTGATAAAAAATATCTGGCTTTTTCCTTCCAAAAAAAAACAATTACCCAAAATTTGGAAACATTTTCTCTACTTTTATAATAGATAGTAATACCTCAAAAAATAGTTATTACTTTAAATTCCCCATATGTTTACTAATAATTTTGAAAATTACATTTTATTTTCCAAAACTCAACTTTTTCAGAACCAGTTCCGATATGAAGTTACTTTCTGGGGCTTACATATCAAAAAGCACCTAAAAATCACCCCATTTTAGAAATTTCACCCCTCAAGCTATTCAAAACTGATTTTAGAAATGTTCTTAACCCTTTAGGTGCCCCACGAGAATTAAAGAAAAATGGGAATGAAATTTCAAAATTTCACTTTTTTTAGCAGATTTCACATTTTAATCTATTTTTTCTGCAACACATCAAGGGTTAACAGCCAAACAAAACTCAAAATCTATTACCCTCAATCTGGAGTTTACAGAAACACCCCATAAGTGCTCAAAAACTGATGCATGGGCGCACAGCAGGATTCAGAGTGGAAGGAGCACCATAGGGCTTTTGGAGAGCGGATTTATCTGGAATGGTAATTGGGAGCTATGTTGAATATGAAGATACCCTGAGGTGGCCCGAAAGTGGAAACCCCCAAAACGTGACCCCATTACGGAAACTACACCCCTCAAGAAATATTTTGAGGTGTGGAGTGAGCATTTTGACCCATTAGGCGTTTCACAGAATTAGGAAATACTTGGCTGTGAAAAGGAAAAATTAAAATAATTTCCAGAAAAAGTTGCTTTACACCCACATTTTTCACTTTCGCAAAGGGTAACAGGACAAAATGCACCCCGCATTTTGTTCCCCATTTCCCCCCGAATACGGCAACACCACATATGTGCTAAAAAAAATTATGTATGGGTGCATAGCAGGCTTCAGAGTGAAAGGAGTACCATATGGCTTTTGGAGAGCAGATTTAGTTGGAATGGCATTTGGGAGCTATGTCGCAAATGAAGACACCCTGAGGTGGCCCTACAGTAGAAACCCCCAAAAAGTGACCCCATTCCAGAAACTACACCCCTCAAGTAATATTTTTAAGTGTGTTGTGAGCACTTTGACTCATCAGGCGTTTCATAGAATTAGGAAACATTTGGCTGTGAAAAGGAAAAATATTATTTTTTTCCAGAAAAAGTTGCTTTACACCCACATTTTTCATTTTCCCAAAGGGTAACAGGACAAAATGCACCATAAATTTTTGTTCCCTATTTCCCCCTGAATACGGAAACACCCTATATGTGTTAAAACATGATGTATGGGCACACAGCAGGGCTCTAGAGTCAAACAGCAAAATAAGGATTTTGCTAACCTGAATTGGCAGACATTGATTTTAGGTGCCATGTTGCATTTAAAAGATTCCTGAGGTCCCCAGAAATTAATAACCCCAAGAAGTGACCCCATTTTGGAAAGAGCACCCCCATACGAACATTTTAAGTGGTGGAAAGGCTACTTTTCAGCAAACAGGTGTCTCACAGAAGGCAGAAACACTTGTTATAGGATTTCAAAGCACACATTTGTGAAAATGAAAAATTACTAGCAGACCCCAACTTGAAAGCACTCTCCAATGCAGAGGCCTGGTTTAGAGGGGCAGGTCTGACAGTAGTGAGTGGTGTCTTTCCTAATCCCTTTAACTGAGCAAACTCAACATCTTTTTTTGGGGTCGCATTTTTTTTTTCTATGAGGGGAAGTACTCCAGGGAAATTTTGCCCATGTATTATTCTTGAGACCCCAGAAGCACTGCTGACTGAAATACTGCCGTCTCCTTCCTGAACGCCAAAAATCAAATTTTTTTATAATTTTTTCCTGAAATTCCAAGAAGGTCCTCCCATGACCAGCTGTTCTGTGAATAACAAAGGCATTACATAGTGACACTTGGGTTAGGTACACAGCTAATTCTTTGTACCACACCTTAGATTATCTTAAGGCACTGTAGGGCTGTAGTACCTGGTCTGAAAGATCCACTCCGCCCATGAACTTGTCGTAATCCTGGATACACACAGGCTTGGTGTTCTGCTCTGTGGTTCCTCGGACTGGGACTGGGGTGGATTGATTTGCATGGTTGGGAGTTAACACAAGAACATCTCGTTTGTCCTTCTATTTTTGCAACATCAAATTTTCTGAGCAAACAACCCTGCTTTGCCCACGACACACTGTCTGATCTGTAAAGTATTTATGGAGCCCTTTTTGATTTCGCCTAATTGTGCCACATGTGCCTATGCCTCTAGCAAGGCACTTCAGAAGTAGCAAGGCACTTCAGAAGAGGGACACTATTGTAAAAGTTGTCCGAATATAGATTCTATCCGTTGTCAAACAGGGGGTGGACTAAATCACATACTATCTTCCCACTTATACCCAGAACCGGGGGAACAATCGAGTGGCTCAATTTTTCAATCTTTTCCCTCACATGCTTTATACAACTTCACGCCATACCTAGCACTTTTGTTGGGCAGGTACTGGAGGAAATGTAATCAGCCTTTGAAGTGGACCAATGATTCATCCACTGAGAGGCATTTTTGGGGGGTATATACTTGCCCCAATTTGGAATTGTAGTGGTCAAATCACTGGTCAAATTTTAAAGAGTCTGTCATAACTGGGGTCGCTTGTGGGTGGGCATTCATTATTAGTGCTGAAGTGTAGAAATCTTTGAATAGCTTCAAAACGGGTCCGGGGCATGGCAAGAAAGTAAAGAGGGGTGTGATAAAGAATATCTTTGTTCCAATATGAACATATTTATTTTTTATTTTTTATAATGCCCATGTTTAGGAAAAGTCCCCAAAACTTTTGCATTTCAGTCATGTCAGTAGGGGTCCATTTGTGGGGCCTTGAAAGATAACTGTCTGGATGGGAGGCAATATATTGCTCTGCATTTATTTTTGTTTGTTCCACCATCAAATTAATTAGGTCATCAGTAAATAATAATTAGAAAAAATGAATTTCACTGAAACCTGTGGTATCTACATCGATGCCTGATGTGGCTATAAATTCAGGCACCTGGGGCACATAGTTATCTGCAGGGATCCATGAAGAGTCACTTGTATGGGGCTGCAACTGTGCACTACCCCTAGGACGCCTACGAGGGGGTTCATCATTAAATAAATCATTTGAGGAAGATGAAACTAAAAATGTCACTTCATCTCCACTGTTGGAGTCAGTGTCCTCAAAAAGAAGGGCATATGCCTAGTCATTTTAACACATTAAGGACCCAGGACGAGAATGACATTCCTAAAGGGCTGTACTTAGTGCCCCTGGATGAGTATTCTCGTCCTGCTGGCCTTCCTCCCCCGTGCGCAGTGCCGCGATCCGTGGCAGAGATCCAGCTGTTACTGACAGCCGGATCCCTGCTACATCCACCAGCATCGATGATAATGCCGATGCCGGTGGATTAACCCCTCATATGCCGCGGTCAGCGCTGACCACGGCATATGGGAGGTTTGCTTTCCCTCACCTCATCCATCGGGTCCCCGCGCTGCTGTGGCGGGAACTCAATGGTTGCCATGGCAGCCCCAAGCCATTCCAAGGCTTGGGGCCCGGTATGTACAGAGGCCTAAGAGGACCAGCCCCCAGGCTGGGTCTCCTTGGCAACTGTTAGCATCTTACAGTGCAAGACACTAACAGTTCAATACAGCATAATACAGATGTAAACAGGGATCAGACCTAAACACCCCCCCCAAATAGCAACAAACAATAGTCTGGACTAATCCAGCAAGCGGCTGTCTGCCCTAAACAGATCACATGTGGATGCGCTATGTCCGTACCCTAAACCTAATTTTCAGCTCAATGTTTCGGCATGTAGAGGCTCATCAGGAGCTAGGTCAAGTACACCATAGCGCCGATGCTGTCGCCTCACCACACGGCACCTCTATGTTTGTTTGTCCTGTACTTGACCTAGCTTGACCTAGCTCCTGATGAGCCTCTACATGGTGAAACGTTGAGATGAAAATTAGGTTTATGGTATGGACATAGCGCATCCACATATGATCTGTTCAGGGCAGACAGCCCCTTGCTGGATTAGTCCGGACTATTGTTTGTTGCTATTTGGGGGGCATTTAGGGATTAGCAATTCACTAGTGGTTGAGTCAATGAGGACTACCCATGTGATGCTAATAGTTGAAAGTTCCCTTCCCCTTAGCTTTACATAGTCTGGCTGTACATTGACATGGTACACCTTTTCTGATATAGCGCCACATTAGCCTGTGATTATATCGCGCTACAGCAATTTTTCAGAGGAGCTATATCTACGTTAGGCTACCATTACTCACACAGTGTTATATATAAGACCATGTCTGGTCACTAGCCGATGTAGCTACTGCTTACCCACCGGTGAGACACAGTTATAGGTACTGGTGGGTTTTGGCTGCATCTTACATATAATCAGTGACCAAGCACATTTATATGTTTGTATGTTTATTTAGGGACCTGCACACCTTTCCCTATTTTTTTGTGCATATCCATTTTTGATGTTTTACTTTTGATGTTTTACTTCTTACTGTTTCTTCTAGCTGTGACCCTATTAAATTGTAAAAACGTAAATCTGCTTGCAGTGTGCTTCTGAAGTATTTGCTTGTTTGGCTGTTAACCCTTACTTTGTTAGTTGAAAAAATTTATTAAAATGGAAAATCTGCCAAAAAAGGGAAATTCTGAAATTTCATCTCCATTTTCCATTAATTCATGTGGAACATCTAAACGGTTAAATAAGTTAGTAAAATCAGTTTTGAATTCCTTAAGGGGTGTAGTTTCTAAAATGGGGTCATTTTTAGGTGGTTTCTATTATGTAAGCCTCACAAAGTGACTTCAGACCTGAAGTGGTCCTTAAAAAGTGGGTTTTGGAAATTTTCTGAAAAAAATCAAGATTTGCTTCTAAACTGCTAAGCTTTCTAACATCCCCCAAAAAATAAAATGGCATTCACAAAATGATGCAAACATGAAGTAGACATATGGGGAATGTAAAGTAATAACTATTTTTGGAGTTATTAATATCTATTATAAAAGTAGAGAAATTGAAATTTGAAAAAATTTTCAACTTTTTCTACATTTTTGGTAAATTTGGTATTTTTTTAATAAAAAAATGAAATTTTTTGACTCCATTTTACCACTATCATGAAGTACAATATGTGACGATAAAACATTCTCAGAATGGCCTGGATAAGTAAAAGCGTTTTAAAGTTATTACCACATAAAGTGACACGTAAGATTTGCAAAAAATGGCCTGGTCCTTTAAGGTGAACAATGGGAAGGTCCTGAAGGGGTTAAACTGTAAACTAATGGAGATTTTTTTTTTGGTCTTTTTTTGAATTTTTTTATTATTTTTTTTTATTAAAAACTTCCTGAGTCACTTGGCAGTTATTGACAGGTGTCACAGGTAGCACAGATGACTGGCAATGAGCCTCAAGAGACTAAAAATTATATACAGGGGTCTAGTATGGGGCACAGATTAGCGCCATTAGACTTATTGGGGCAGAAAAGGGGTTAATTAATGTATTATTTTACAATTATAGGGCATAGGAGACTTATATTTTACAGAATGGTGCCACTCAAGCACAGGACACGAGCATTTACACACAGGAGGATGACCCACACAGTGACAGGGTTAATTTTTTGTATTAATACAACTTGGGAGTGTGTGACAGGTGTCTTGACGGACGGACAGGCTGGATTGACAGGTGTCTTGATGGACGGACAGACTGGAGTTACAAGTGTTTTAACAGATGGACAGGAGGCTGGAGTGACAGGTGTCTTGATGGACAGACAGACTCGAGTGACAGGTGTCTTTACAGACAGGCTGGAGTGACAGGTGTCTTGACAGATGGACAGGCTAGAGTGGCAGGTGTCTTGACAGACGGACAGGCTGGAGTGACAGGTGTCTTTACAGACGGACAGGCTGGAGTGACAGGTGTCTTGACGGACGGACAGGCTGGAGTGATAGGTGTCTTGACGGACAGACTGGAGTGACAGATGTTTTGACGGACAGGCTGGAGTGACAGGTGTCTTGATGGACAGACAGGTTGAAGTGACAGGCATCTTTACGGACAGGCTGGAGTGACAGGTGTTTTAACAGACGGACAGGAGGCTGGAGTGACAGGTGTCTTCACGGACGGATAGGCTGGAGTGACAGGTGTCTTGATGGACAGACAGACTCGAGTGACAGGTGTCTTGACGGACAGGCTGGAGTGACAGATGTTTTGACGGACAGGCTGGAGTGACAGGTGTCTTGATGGACAGAGGGGTTGAAGTGACAGGCATCTTTACGGACAGGCTGGAGTGACAGGTGTTTTAACAGACGCACAGGAGGCTGGAGTGACAGGTGTCTTCACGGACGTATAGGCTGGAGTGACAGGTGTCTTGATGGACAGACAGACTCGAGTGACAGGTGTCTTGACGGACAGGCTGGAAAGACAGGTGTCTTGACGGACGGACAGGCTGGAGTGACAGGTGTCTTAACAGACGGACAGGCTGTAGTGACAGGTGTTTTAACAGACGCACAGGAGGCTGGAGTGACAGGTGTCTTCACGGACGGATAGGCTGGAGTGACAGGTGTCTTGATGGACAGACAGACTCGAGTGACAGGTGTCTTGACGGACAGGCTGGAAAGACAGGTGTCTTGACGGACGGACAGGCTGGAGTGACAGGTGTCTTAACAGACGGACAGGCTGTAGTGATAGGTGCCTTGATGGACGGACAGGCTGGAAAAGCAGGTGTCTTGACGGATGGACAGGCTGGAGTGACAGGTATCTTAACAGATGGACAGGCTGTAGTGACAGGTGCCTTGACGGACAGGCAGGCTGAAGTGATAGGTGTCTTGACGAACAGGCTGGAGTGCCAGATGTCTTGACAGACAGGCTGGAGTGACAGGTGTCTTGATGGACAGACAGGTTGGAATGACAGGCATCTTTACGGACAGGCTGGAGTGACAGGTGTTTTAACAGATGGACAGGAGGCTGGAGTGACAGGTGTCTTGACGGACAGGCTAGAGTGACAGGTGTCTTGACAGACGGACAGGTTGGAGTGACAGGTGTCTTGACGGACAGGCTGGAGTGACAGTCACAGACGAGTGGCAAATCAGCACTGAAGGGGTAAATTATGTGTAAGGCAGGAGATGATTCACAGAACTGATGATGACAGGCTGACAGATGAGGCACAGAACACATCTGTTTCACTGATTGGGGCACAGACGAGTGGTGTTTCGGCACTGAAGGGGTTAAAAGGGGTTAAAACGTTTGTGGTGAGTGGATTCTGACAAAGCTCCTTCTCTGATCGCTTTCCTGACAGGAATTGGGACAATCATAGAAGGAGAGCGCACACAGTACCTCCCAAAAACATATCAATGCGCTGTGATTGGTCCATTTACAGTAATGAACCAATCACAGTGATCACCGGCTAGGGAGCATTGCGATTCGCTCCCCGCCGGCGTCACTGGTTGCCTAGCAAACCCTGTGTGCCGGCAGAACTAAACTGTCAGCGCATCGCTCCGTGCGCTGACAGTTTAATCGCATCACGTACATGCACGTGGGATTGCGGTAAAGCACCACATTCCCCCACATTCATGTACATGATAATGCGGGAAGGGGTTAAAGGTTCAGTAGATGGAGCAGGAGTAGGATCAGTAGACCGACTATGTGACATATGTTTCAAACCAATATAATTAATATATCAGTAGACTTTGGTTGTGGTTAATATAGTAAACATATTAAGTAGTACTGATAGGGACCTTAGATTGTGAGCCCCTTTGGGGATAGATTGATGCTAATGTCTATGAAGCGCTGGGGAATATGGTAGCACCATATAAGTGAGCATAATAAATAAATAGTAATATATGTAACAATAAAAAATAGTATCAAATGGGCATATAAAAAACAAACTCTTCTTTTTGCATTTTCCTGTAACTAAATGACCCCTATGTCAGGATGCTTATGTATCCTGCTGTATTTGTCCTCTAAGGACACCAGCTCTTTCAAGAAAATTAATGGACAAAAACAGAATTTCACCTCTTTACCCTTTCATCGGTAGCAAACCTAAGCTAAATAAATATGTGACCATTACAATCTTTTTCACTTAAGGTTAATTTGAGTTTATTATTCAGGCTACTGCCCTTGTGTATTAAGCAAAGCATAAATTATGCATACTAATTACCGTGGATGGGGCAGCTATTTAATGAATTCTTTTAATTAAACTGCAACACCGTGATGTTACACAGGAAGATCTATATTTCATCTTTAAACTATATTAACCTTCATCTTTGTCTGTGAAAATCACACATATGTTTAAGAGGTGTTCAAGATCAGATCCCATACAGGTTTCGCAATACAAACGCACATTGACCTGTCATGCATTGTTTTGTAGGCTGAATACACAATATGTTCAGTAGTTACAGGTAAAAGAAGGTGCTAAACATTAAAAATTACTGCAAACGATTCTTTGAGGACATCATTGGTCATTTTGGTGTTAATCTTAAAGGCCCCTTTAGATGATACATTAGTGAGAAGCCAATATTTCAGCAAGTCATTGGGACCAACATAGATGCCTTCAGCTCCCAAGTGCACATGCAACAGGTCAGTTAGTTTCATAGGTACAAATCTGCTGAAGGATCCACCTGTTTTGCCCCAGTCCAGCTCCAGTAGTGGGAAAAGTAGCTAACTGGAGGGGGGAGGGCTGCTTTAGATGCTGATATCTCCTGAATGGTAACAGCTAGAAACATGCAAATAGTTTGAAAGCTGACATTCCAAGCTTTTAGACAATACCAGAATGACAGCAATCTGTTCAGTACAGGGGAAGAGATCACTGATAGAAATCAGGATGTTGTGAATGAAGCTGAAAGTGAAAGTAAAAACATGTTTTACCCGCAATTATTCCCGACTCTATTTCTAACAGCGATTTCTCCTCTGTTGCTTGGACTTTAGCTGTCATTTTGGTCTTGCATGAAAGCCGAACCCCTTCCGATGCCATGGGCAATCCTGAACACGGCATCTGAGCGCGTGAAACACCGGAAGCGCGCGCTTCCTGTGACGCTCCAGCTCCCCCGCGCGGCGATCACAGGAGCCAGAGCATGTGTGCAGCAGCCCCAGTCTTTGTGAATGACAGGAGGCTGCTGCATAGCATTTCCTATGGAGCCCTTGCCTATAATAGGGCTCCATAGGAAAGTAGTAAAATCATCATAGATTCCAATGCAAGTGCATTGGAGTCTATGATAATAGCAATCTAATGAATGCATGTTACAGTTTCCTATAGGAACTACAGTCAGGTCCATAAATATTGGGACATCGAAAATTCTAAAATGTTTGGCTCTATACACCACCACAATGGATTTGAAATGAAACGAACAAGATGTACTTTAACTGCAGACTGTCAGCTGTAATTTGAGGGTATTTACATCCAACAGTTGGGCCTATCAGAGGAAGTTATTCTCATGGACCAACCCCCATATAATGAATGCATGTTACAGTTTCCTATAGGAACTACAGTCAGGTCCATAAATATTGGGACATCGACACAATTCTGACATTTTTGGCTCTATGCACGACTACAATGGATTTGAATTGAAACGAACAAGATGTGCTATAGTTGCAGACTGTCAGCTTTAATTTGAGGGTATTTACATCCAAATCAGGTGAACGGTGCACGAATTACAACAGTTGGGCCTATCAGAGGAAGTTATTCTCATGGACCAACCCCCATATAATGAATCAAGTCTAATACATTTAATAGACTCTAGTGGAAATGTATTGTGTCCAAATGCAGCTCCAAATGTTTTTTTTTTTTTTTTCTCTGCACTTTTGGATCCCATTATGATATCAGGGCCTGGGCCCACCATAGGATCCTTTATCACTCTGGTGGGACAGTCAGATGCTGGATATGAGATAGATAGATATGAGATAGATAGATAGCAGTGATGAGCGTCAGGGGCAATATTCGTATTTGTGATATTTCGCAAATATTTGGGCGAATATTCGTCATATATTTGCAAATTCGAGAATTCATGATCTCCAGTCATTATTTTCTTGATTGCAAAAATCCGCAATTGGAAAATTTGCGACGGAAATTCGCGACGGAAATTCGCAATACGAAAATTTGCGATCAACACTACTCCTAAAGTCAAAGATATTGCAGCCTTCTCATTGGCCCACAAGCAGGAAGCAGTAAGAGATCATGGGTACTGATGAAAAAAAAATCTAGAATATTTGCGATTACGAAGATATAGCACAAAATTCTAGATATTTGCGAATTCTGGAAGTGACAATATTTGCGATAAAACTTTGCCATTAGAATATTCGGGATCAACACTAATAGATAGATAGATAGATAGATAGATGATAGATAGATAGATAGATAGATAGATAGATAGATAGATAGATAGATAGATATGAGATGCTATGTACTATCTAGTAGCTAATAGCTGATCTTGGGATCTTTTCATATTGTGTCCGCAGTATCCAATGAGTGGGCAGTTTTCACTCTGGGAAATAAAAAGGGTTTTCCACAGTTTAAAAGACAGCAAGATTGACAGCTGCATATTTTATTTATTTATTTTATGCACTTAGATAGCGTTACTATATTCCGCAGCGCTTTACAGACATTAGCATCCAACTGTCCCCAATGGGGCTCACAATCTAAGGTCCCTATCAGTATGTCTTTGGAGTGTGGGAGCAAACCCACGCAAACTCAGGGAGAACATACAAACTCCATGCAGATGTTGCCCTTGGTCGAATTCGAACCTAGGACCTCAGTGCTGCTAGGCACCAGTGCTAACCACTGAGCCACTGTGCTGCATATGCAAATGAGCACATGACATCACGACATTCTATGGCATCATGGCATTCTATGACATGAAAATGATGGCCCTTGCATAAGAATACCAAACACTACTGAGGCTGCTTATTTCTTTGCAGGAGTGCAACCTGCGAGGTTAGAGGCTATAGCAGGTACAATGAGGAAGTATTTGAACACCCTGCGATTTTGCAAGTTCTCCCACTTAGAAATCATGGAGGGGTCTGAAATTCACATTGTAGGTGCACTCCCACTCTGAGAGACAGAATTTAGAAAAAAAAAATTCAGGAAATCACATTGCATGATTTTTAAAGAATTTATTTGTCTTGCACTGCTGAACATAAGTATTTGAACACCTGAGAAAATCAGTGTTAATATTTGGTACAGAAGCCTTTGTTTGCAATTACAGAGGTCTAACGTTTCCTGTAGTTCTTGACCAGGTTTGCACACACTGAAACAGGGATTTCGACCCACTCCTCCACACAGATCTCCTCTAGATCTGTCAGGTTTCAGGGCTATTGCTGAGCAACACAGAGTTTCAGCTCCCTCCAAAGATGTTCTATTGGATTTAGGTCTGGAGACTGGCTAGGCCACTCCAGAACCTTGATGCGCTTCTTACGGAGCCACTCCTTGGTTATCCTGGCTGTGTGCTTCGGGTCGTTGTCATGTTAGAAGACCCAGCCAAGACCCATCTTCAATGCTCTGACTGAGGAAAGGAGGTTGTTGCTCAAAATCTCACAATAAATTGCCCCATTCATACTCTCCTTAATACAGTGCAATCGTCCTGTCCCCTTTGCAGAAAAGCACCCCCAAAGCATGATGTTACCACCCCCATGCTTCACAGTAGGGTTGGTGTTCTTGGGATGCAACTAATCCTTCTTTTTCCTCTATACACGACAAATTAAGTTTTTACCAAAAAGCTCTACTTTGGTCTCATCTGACCACATGACTTTCTCCCATGCCTCCTCTGGATTATCCAGATGGTCATTGGCAAACTTCAGACGGGCCTGGACATGTGATGACTTGAGCAGGGGAACCTTCCGTGCAATACATGATTTGAAACCATGACGGCGTAGTATTCTACCGACAGTGACCTTTGAAACTGTGGTCCCAGCTCTCTTCATGTCATTGACCAACAAATCCCTTATAGTTCTGGGCTGATTCCTCACCTTTCTTTTTATCAGTGATACCCCACGAAGTGAGATCTTACATGGAGCCCCAGTCCGAGGGAGACTGATGGTCATCTTTAGCCTCTTCCATTTTCTATCAATTGCTCCAACAGTTGATATATTTTCACAAAGCTGCTTGGCAATTGCCCCGTAGCCCTTTCCAGCCTTGTGGAGGTCCACAATTTTGTCTCTGGTGTCTTTTGACAGCTCTTTGGTCTTGCCCATGGTAGTAGTTGGCATCTGACTGACTGTGGGGTGGACAGGTGTCTTTAAAGAGCTCAGACATGGATCTGCACAAACGCATCCGTTCAAATAATACAACCGCATGTATCCGTTCAGAACGGATCCGTTTGTATTATCTTTAACATAGCCAAGACGGATTTGTCTTGAACACCATTATAAGTCAATGGAGGATAGATCCGTTTTCTATTGTGCCATATTGTGTCAGTGAAAACTGATCCGTCCCCATTGACTTACATTGTGTGTCAGGATGGACGTTTGGCTCAAGCAACGTTTTGGTGTCCACTCCAAAGGAGAATGGAGGCGGAACGGAAGCAAACTGATGCATTCTGAATGGAGCCTTTTCCATTCAGAATGCATTAGGGCAAAACTGATCCGTTTTGGACCGTTTGTGAGAGCCCTGAACGGATCTCAAAAACGGAAACCAAAATGCCAGTGTGAAAGTAGCCTAAGATTAATGGGTGGAGTAGTGGTGGGCTTTTTAAAGGCACAGTAACAGGTCTTTGAGAGCCAGAATTCTTTCTGTTTTTCAGGTGTTCAAATACTTATGTTCAGCAGTGCAAGACAAATTCTTTAAAAATCATACAATGTGATTTCCTGAATAGAACATGTTCTATTTTTTCCAGGAACGATATTGCGGATCCCGGAAAAACGGATCCCGAAAAAACGGATGCGGATCCAGGAAATGTGGATTTGCATCCGTTCCAGCCCCATTGAAAGTGAATGGGTCCGCAAATTGCGGAACGAATGCGGACCCAAATTACGGACGTGTGAATGGACCCTTAATGTGTAGTCATCGATGTACAGAAGTATATGGGATCAGGGATGAGGGAGGCGCCTGCACTTATATTTGCGGATAGGACACAGGGTGTGATATCTGTGAAAAAAGAGCATAGAACACTAAAGAAAAATGCAGTGTTTATGAGCCATAAAGCAATACTCTATTGTTTTTTTCACTATTCTTAGTAAAGACAAACCAAAAATCAAACTATTATAATAATTTTTTGTACACAGCATACTTTCTTCACTTTTTTTTAACCTCCAGTTATGTTTTTCTTCCACTCAGATCGCAGTGTGACTAGTGTTTAGGTGAATCTGGTCCAGTACAGACTGCAGGTCAGTCTCTGGCTTGTTCATTTAAAGGGAATGTTTTATCAAAAAATGACTTCTTGTTTAACCACCTCAGCCCCCAGTGCTTAAACACCCTGAAATACCAGGCCACTTTTTACACTTCTGACCTACCCTACTTTCACCGTTTATTGCTCGGTCATGCAACTTACCACCCAAATGAATTTTACCTCCTTTTCTTCTCACTAATAGAGCTTTCATTTGGTGGTATTTCATTGCTGCTGACATTTTTACTTTTTTTGTTATTAATCGAAATTTAACGATTTTTTTGCAAAAAAATGACATTTTTCACTCTCAGTTGTAAAATTTTGCAAAAAAAAACGACATCCATATAGAAATTTTGCTCTAAATTTATAGTTCTACATGTCTTTGATAAAAAAAAAATGTTTGGGTAAAAAAAAAATGGTTTGGGTAAAAGTTATAGCGTTTACAAACTATGGTACAAAAATGTGAATTTCCGCTTTTTGAAGCAGCTCTGACTTTCTGAGCACCTGTCATGTTTCCTGAGGTTCTACAATGCCCAGACAGTACAAACACCCCACAAATGACCCCATTTCTGAAAGTACACACCCTAAGGTATTCGCTGATGGGCATAGTGAGTTCATAGAACTTTTTATTTTTTGTCACAAGTTAGCGGAAAATGATGATTTTTTTATTTTATTTTTTTTTCCTTACAAAGTCTCATATTCCACTAACTTGTGACAAAAAATAAAAAGTTCTATGAACTCACTATGCCCATCAGCGAATACCTTGGGGTCTCTTCTTTCCAAAATGGGGTCACTTGTGGGGTAGTTATACTGCCCTGGCATTCTAGGGGCCCAAATGTGTGGTAAGGAGTTTGAAATCAAATTCTGTAAAAAATGACCTGTGAAATCCGAAAGGTGCTCTTTGGAATATGGGCCCCTTTGCCCACCTAGGCTGCAAAAAAGTGTCACACATCTGGTATCTACGTACTCAGGAGAAGGTGGGGAATGTGTTTTGGGGTGTCATTTTATATATACCCATGCTGGGTGAGAGAAATATCTTGGCAAAAGACAACTTTTCCCATTTTTTTATACAAAGTTGTCATTTGACCAAGATATTTATCTCACCCAGCATGGGTATATGTAAAAAGACACCCCAAAACACATTCCTCAACTTCTCCTGAGTACGGGGATACCAGATGTGTGACACTTTTTTGCAGCCTAGGTGGGCAAAGGGGCCCATATTCCAAAGAGCACCTTTCGGATTTCACTCCTCATTTTTTCCTGAATTTGATTTCAAACTCCTTACCACACATTTGGGCCCCTAGAATACCAGGGCAGTATAACTACCCCACAAGTGACCCCATTTTGGAAAGAAGACACCCCAAGGTATTCCGTGAGGGGCATGGCGAGTTCCTAGAATTTTTTATTTTTTGTCACAAGTTAGTGGAAAATGATGATTTTTTTTTTTTTTTTTTTTTTTCATACAAAGTCTCATATTCCACAAACTTGTGACAAAAAATAAAAACTTCCATGAACTCACTATGCCCATCAGCGAATACCTTGGGGTCTCTTCTTTCCAAAATGGGGTCACTTGTGGGGTAGTTATACTGCCCTGGCATTCTAGGGGCCCAAATGTGTGGTAAGTAGGTAAATGACCTGTGAAATCCGAAAGGTGCTCTTTGGAATGTGGGCCCCTTTGCCCACCTAGGCTGCAAAAAAGTGTCACACATCTGGTATCTCTGTATTCAGGAGAAGTTGAGGAATGTGTTTTGGGGTGTTTTTTTGCATATACCCATGCTGGGTGAGATAAATATCTTGGTCAAATGCCAACTTTGTATAAAAAAATGGGAAAAGTTGTCTTTTGCCAAGATATTTCTCTCACCCAGCATGGGTATATGTAAAATGACACCCCAAAACACATTCCCCAACTTCTCCCGATTACGGAGATACCAGATGTGTGACACTTTTTTGCAGCCGAGGTGGGCAAAGGGGCCCATATTCAAAAGAGCACCTTTCGGATTTCACAGGTCATTTTTTACAGAATTTGATTTCAAACTCCTTACCACACATTTGGGCCCCTAGAATGCCAGGGCAGTATAACTACCCCACAAGTGACCCCATTTTGGAAAGAAGAGACCCCAAGGTATTCGCTGATGGGCAAAGTGAGTTCATGGAAGTTTTTATTTTTTGTCACAAGTTAGTGGAATATGAGACTTTGTATGAAAAAAAAAAAAAAAAAAAAAAAAAAGCATTTTCCACTAACTTGTGACAAAAAATAAAAAATTCTAGGAACTCGACATGCCCCTCACGGAATACCTTGGGGTGTCTTCTTTCCAAAATGGGGTCACTTGTGGGGTAGTTATACTGCTCTGGCATTTTCCAGGGGCCCTAATGTGTGGTAAGTAGGTAAATGACCTGTGAAATCCTAAAGGTGCTCTTTGGAATATGGGCCCCTTTGCCCACCTAGGCTGCAAAAAAGTGTCACACATGTGGTATCGCCGTATTCAGGAGAAGTTGGGGAATGTGTTTTGGGGTGTCATTTTACATATACCCATGCTGGGTGAGAGAAATATCTTGGCAAAAGACAACTTTTCACATTTTTTTATACAAAGTTGGAATTTGACCAAGATATTTCTCTCACCCAGCATGGGTATATGTAAAATGACACCCCAAAACACATTCCCCAACTTCTCCTGAGTACGGCGATACCAGATGTGTGACACTTTTTTGCAGCCTAGATGCGCAAAGGTGCCCAAATTCCTTTTAGGAGGGCATTTTTAGACATTTGGATACCAGACTTCTTCTCACGCTTTGGGGCCCCTAGAATGCCAGGGCAGTATAAATACCCCACATGTGACCCCATTTTGGAAAGAAGACACCCCAAGGTATTCAATGAGGGGCATGGCGAGTTCATAGAAATTTTTTTTTTTTGGCACAAGTTAGCGGAAATTGATATTTTTAATTTTTTTCTCACAAAGTCTCCCGTTCCGCTAACTTGGGACAAAAATTTCAATCTTTCATGGACTCAATATGCCCCTCACGGAATACCTGGGGGTGTCTTCTTTCCGAAATGGGGTCACATGTGGGGTATTTATACTGCCCTGGCATTCTAGGGGCCCTAAAGCGTGAGAAGAAGTCTGGAATATAAAAAATGTCTAAAAAATTTTACGCATTTGGATTCCGTGAGGGGTATGGTGAGTTCATGTGAGATTTTATTTTTTGACACAAGTTAGTGGAATATGAGACTTTGTAAGAAAAAAAAAAAATAAAAAATTCCGCTAACTTGGGCCAAAAAAATATCTGAATGGAGCCTTACAGAGGGGTGATCAATGACAGGGGGGTGATCAATGACAGGGGGGTGATCAATGACAGGGGGGTGATCAATGACAGGGGGGGTGATCAGGGAGTCTATATGGGGTGATAACCACAGTCATTGATCACGCCCGTGTAAGGCTTCATTCAGACGTCCGGATGCGTTTTGCGGATCCGATCCATCTATCAGTGCATCCGTAAAAATCATGCGGACATCTGAATGGAGCTTTACAGGGGGGTAATCAATGACAGGGGGGTGATCAATGACAGGGGGGTGATCAGGGAGTCTATATGGGGTGATCACCACAGTCATTGATCATGCCCCTGTAAGGCTTCATTCAGACGTCCGGATGCGTTTTGCGGATCGGATCCATCTATCAGTGCATCCGTAAAAATCATGCGGACATCTGAATGGAGCTTTACAGGGGGGTAATCAATGACAGGGGGGTGATCACCACAGTCATTGATCATGCCCCTGTAAGGCTTCATTCAGACGACCGGATGCGTTTTGCGGATCCGATCCATGTATCAGTGCATCCGTAAAAATCATGCGGACATCTGAATGGAGCTTTACAGGGGGGTGATCAGGGAGTCTATATGGGGTGATCACCACAGTCATTGATCATGCCCCTGTAAGGCTTCATTCAGACGTCCGGATGCGTTTTGCGGATCCGATCCATCTATCAGTGCATCCGTAAAAATCATGCGGACATCTGAATGGAGCTTTACAGGGGGGTAATCAATGACAGGGGGGTGATCACCACAGTCATTGATCATGCCCCTGTAAGGCTTCATTCAGACGACCGGATGCGTTTTGCGGATCCGATCCATGTATCAGTGCATCCGTAAAAATCATGCGGACATCTGAATGGAGCTTTACAGGGGGGTAATCAATGACAGGGGGGTAATCAATGACAGGGGGGTGATCAGGGAGTCTATATGGGGTGATCACCACAGTCATTGATCACGCCCCTGTAAGGCTTCATTCAGACGTCCGGATGCGTTTTGCGGATCCGATCCATCTATCAGTGGATCCGTAAAAATCATGCGGACGTCTGAATGGAGCTTTACAGGGGGTTGATCAATGACAGGGGGGTAATCAATGACAGGGGGGTGATCAGGGAGTCTATATGGGGTGATCAGGGGTGATTAGGGGTGATCAGGGGCTAATAAGGGGTTAATAAGTGACGGGGGGGGGTGTAGTGTAGTGTAGTGGTGCTTGGTGCTACTTTACTGAGCTACCTGTGTCCTCTGGTGGTCGATCCAAACAAAGGGGACCACCAGAGGACCAGGTAGCAGGTATATTAGACGCTGTTATCAAAACAGCGTCTAATATACCTGTTAGGGGTTAAAAAAAACACATCTCCAGCCTGCCAGCGAACGATCGCCGCTGGCAGGCTGGAGATCAACTCTCTTACCTTCCGTTCCTGTGAGCGCGCGCGCCTGTGTGCGCGCGTTCACAGGAAATCTCGCGTCTCGCGAGATGACGCGTATATGCGTGACTGTGCGCAGCGCTGCCACCTCCGGAACGCGATCCTGCGTTAGGCGGTCCGGAGGTGGTTAAAGGGAACCTGTCACCAAAAAAACGCTTACTAAGCTGTTAATAGTACCTTATAGTGCTGCATAGTAGTTTCCTAATGCACTTTTTCATTGTTTAGCCGCATCTAGCCTCCTTGAGAAATCAATGTTTTATTCAGCCGCTGCCCCCTGCTTCAAGTCAGGTTTGAAGTCAAGGGGGCAGCGGCCTAGGCGTCTCCAATGCTGCTCTCCCCACCTCCCGCCGCCTTTATTGACAAGCCGGATCTCAGTGCCGGGACCGCGCTCCCAGCCCGCATGCGCAGTAAAGGGCTGCTGTAGCGCGATCCCGGCTCGTACACTCAGCCGGCTTCAGTTTAGCTACTGTGCATGCGCCCGCCAGCCTTACATACTAGCGCAGTTACAGAAGATGCCGGGCGCATGCGCAGTAGCGAAACTGAAGCCGGCTGAGTGTACGAGCCGGAGCCGGGATCGCGCAACTGCAGCCCTTTACTGCGCATGCGGGCTCGGCACTGAGATCCGGCTTGTCAATAAAGGCAGCGGGAGGCGGGGAGAGAAGCATTGGAGACGCCTAGGCCGCTGCCCCCTTGACTTCAAACCTGACTTGAAGCAGGGGGCAGCGGCTGAATAAAACATAGATTTCTCAAGGAGGCTAGATGCAGCTAAACGATGAAAAAGTGCATTAGGAAACTACTATGCAGCACTATAAGGTACTATTAACAGCTTAGTAAGCGTTTTTTTTGGTGACAGGTTCCCTTTAAGTCATGTTTTTATGTTAAACATATTTTTTACACTTTTTGTTGTTGTTTTTTTCCATGTCCCTATCTATATTTAAAAAAATGGATATACTCCTACAATTTTCACAACTCATCACTAGGCCTAGTAAAAGGTCATGATTTCCTGTTCTGTATAAGTAACTTTTCAGTAGCTATTGTCATTATCACCACAGTTACAATAATCACTAACACCTCTATACAGATAACACCAAATCCACCATTCACAATAGTTGATATATCAGCTTATCTACTCCCTCCTGACCTCTGCACAGGTCACAAAGCATGACTGGAAAACTCTCCCATAGAAGTCAATAGGATCAGCTCCAGTCAATTGTGTCTATGGCTCATGTAACTGCTCTCAAAAGACAGAAAGTCTTAACGTATTTTAGAAAAAGTGGCAAGTGTTAAAGTTGCAGGATTATATACTTTTTAACATAGATAGTGACGTCACCGGGCTCACTGCTGGGTGGAAGCCTCCTCCTGGCAGCCCTATGGAGAGCCTGGTTCATCACCGGAACTCCAGAAAATGCCTCTGCCCTGCACGATTTACGGCAGGGCAAAGGAGAGTATCGGAGCATGAACTGCTCCAATTGCAAATTTTTAAAGCTTTTGACCTCACATACTTGTCAACGTTTTAGACTTTACATTTGCTAACTGGTGGTCCCTAGGGACCTATTTACGTTTTTGGATCCAGTACTGTTTTTTCTTTTAAAACTTCACTTTTATTTCATTATTTTAATAAATACAATCCTTTTATTCAAATATTTATATTGTTACTATGTTACAGACATGTTTAAAACTATCAGTGATGCGGAATATCTCTGAATTCTTTACTCTTGGTGATATATATTCTTATATTGGTGCATATCATTTACTGCGACCTTCTTAATAGATGGCTCTTTCTTCCTTCCTATTCATGTGTGGCAACTATTTTGAACAGGAGAAGGGGAGTGGGAAAGGGGAGAGGGGGACAATGGAGAGGAAGGAGGGTGGGGGATATTATCTATTACCCTCACTATTAGGACGGTACGTTAGAGGAGCGTCAGGATCTATTAGCTGTTACTGTTCCCTTATATATAGGGACATGTATCATGCTATTACACTAGTGGTAACACCTATTATTTTTCTTTATTGAGACGTTCCTCCTCTCACTTCTTATCAGTCACTCTCTATCTCCTATATACGTTCCTCCTCTCACTTCATATCAATCTATCTCCATCTCCTATATTATAGGAGATGGAGATAGATTGATATGAAGTGAGAGGAGGAACGTATATAGGAGATAGAGAGTGACTGATAAGAAGTGAGAGGAGGAACGTCTCAATAAAGAAAAATAATAGGTGTTACCACTAGTGTAATAGCATGATACATGTCCCTATATATAAGGGAACAGTAACAGCTAATAGAACCTGACGCTCCTCTAACGTATCGTCCTAATAGTGAGGGTAATAGATAATATCCCCCCACCCTCCTTCCTCTCCATTGTCCCCCTCTACCCTTTCCCACTCCCCTTCTCCTGTTCAAAATAGTTGCCACACATGAATAGGAAGGAAGAAAGAGCCATCTATTAAGAAGGTCGCAGTAAATGATATGCACCAATATAAGAATATATATCACCAAGAGTAAAGAATTCAGAGATATTCCGCATCACTGATAGTTTTAAACATGTCTGTAACATAGTAACAATATAAATATTTGAATAAAAGGATTGTATTTATTAAAATAATGAAATAAAAGTGAAGTTTTAAAAGAAAAAACAGTACTGGATCCAAAAACATGAACTGCTCCAATGCTCAAGTCAGGGGGGGCTGCCTGGGTGAAAATGGGGATATGTTCGGGTTCAGCTTTGAACCTAGACAACCTCTTTAAATCTTTCCTCTTAACCCAGCAGTCTCCTCTGCCCCAGCATGAAAGTATAATAGTTCTCATTGTGGCACTGCTTCTGGGGGAGCCATAATATATGCCGCAGCCACAAGGGAGAAAAAGTGGAGAAAGATGGTTATAGGATATGGTCAGGAATGATGTAACATAATACATGAGGATCAAACATTGATATGTTATTTGGAAGCAATTAACCATTCTACCCGACATATATAAAATTCATTACTAGAAAGATGCTTCAAGATAAAGAAAATAATTATAGCAGTTATTATAAGGGTTGTCTCATGATTCATATAATAATGAAAATAAGACATTATATGATACATGACAATCTCTAACATAGCTAAAACCAGACCTGTGCCTCACATGGATCCAAAGGTCTTCCCATTCCTTACTGCTCTGATAGATTTATTTCAAGCTGGCTGCTTAGAGGGCATGCAATTTCTTAGGCGGTATGTCCTTTTTGCTGCAGCGCTCTCTTTGTAGCTGTCACAGTTTCTAACAGTAGATACGGTTGGTGGCAGTTGAAGGATAGAACTGATCATATGCATCTTCCTCAGCGAGGTAGGCAAAAAAATATAGACAAGAACAATCAGCAGTTGGCACTAGACAAATAGCTTTTATGGAATAATTCAGTGGCTATACAACTTTTTTATGGGGGTCATTTATTTTTATATTTCACCTCATAGCCTCTGTAGTTGTCAGCCAGTGCTGTAGAAATCACCAAACTAGACCTCAAATACACATAGTGCTCTTTCTCTTCTGAACCCTACTGTGCACCCATATAGCAGTTTACGACCTCATAAGTGGTGTTGCCAAATTCAGGAAAAAATGGGTAACAAATTGTGAGGTGCACAATTTTGTAAAAAATTAAGGTAATTTTTCATTTTCATGAGCAAGTGTTTAAAAAATTTTTTAAACACCTTTGAGTTCAGAGTGCTCACTGCATGTCTAAAAGAAACTCTTTGAGGGGTGTTGTTTCCAAAATGTTGCCACTTTTTGGGGGATTTCCACTATAGGGGTACCTAAGGGTGTCTTTAAATGTGATATGGCGCCCAAAAAACCATTCCGGTAAAATATGCCGTCCAAAAACCATATGGCACTTCTTCCCTTCTGAGACCTGACATGTGTCCATACAACAGTTTGCGACCACATATGAGGTGTTTCTGTAAACTGCAAAATCAGGGTAATAAATATTGAGGTTTGTTTGGCATTTAAGCCTTGCTGTGTTAATAGAAAATTGATTAAAATGGAAAATCTGTAAACAAAAGGTGAAATTTAGAAATTTGTTGTGGAAAACCTAAACAAGGTAAAATCAGTTTTGAATAGATTAAGGGGTGTAGTTTCTAAAATGGGGCCATTTATGAGTGATTTCTATTATGTAAGTGACTTTAGAACTGAATCCTTAAAAAAGTGGGTTTTGTAAATTTTCAAAAATAATGTTAAACATTTCTTATAAAATTCTAAGCCCTCTAACATCTTAAAAAAAAATGACAGAAAAAGATGCCAACATAAAGTAGACATATGGTGCATGACAATAAAAACTATTTTCTGAGGTATCACTATCTGCCTAAAAAGCCGAAATTCAAATTTTAACATTTTAACATGAACTACGATGTGCTACTAGAAAATAATCTCAGAATCACTTTTACATTTTCAAAGTTATTAGCACATAAAGTGACACATCTCAGATTTGCAACATTTGGTACTGTCAGGAAGGTGAAATTGGCTGTTTCCAGAAGGGGTTAATACTTGAATATTACGTAAATAATGCATCTGTGTACTGAAAGCATAACAGAACTTCTACTTTCACAAAAGACAGTGTAGCTGATATGTGGTCTAGAGCTTTAGAAATTGAAAAAAAAAAAAGCAAGACTGAATTTTAAGTATAACAATAAGATATATTAGACAACTGAAATATGTTAGTATCAAATAAAGTTCTGCCTTCTGGATCAATGCTAGAAGGTTATTTTGGACAGAAATGATAGGTATATGATTTTATAGCATATAAACCTGCACCTAAGCAACCGCAGAATAGACTGGGGAAATTATATACAACTACTAAGGATTACATGGCTTATCTTTGTCTCTTTCCTTATGAAAAGCCCAGCCCATGGCATGACACTTTGCCACCGGGAAAAATTGAAAGTGCCTGGAAGCCTTATTTCATGCAACATATGTTTTTTGACATACAATCTGGTCTATATTCCCAACAGACCCATATTAGATGCGCCAACTGTCAAATGTGCATTACAAAAAAAAAAAAAATTCCTTTCTAAAGTATAAATGATTTTGTTCAACTATATTAGCTAAACTATCAACAGACCTAACATATTTTTAAAATGCGTCATCAGAGTGGACTTTAAGCTGTTCCGTCTATCTTATTTTACCTATTATTTGACATTTGTAGCAGAGATGAGCGAATTCATTCTACTCACTCAGAATTCACTTAACGATGCTGAAATTCTTGTGATTTGTTTTGGGTGAATCACAGAGAGAGACCCACACGCAATATTTCTCCTTCCAAAAGGTCAAGAGTTCTGAATGTCCCAGTACCATGCTTCTCTGAGTGAGACATGCAAGCGAGTTCTACTGCCAAAAGGACAAGAGTACTGAATGTCTTAAGAGATAATTGCCCTGGTTAGTTGAGTTAGAGATACCACCTAGTATGCATGAGTAGTATTGTAGTCCAGCCAATGCTGCTCTGCATTTCTGGGAAACTTATGTGTAAATTAGCATACATTACATCTGCTAGCATCAGATAGGCTTAGTATTCTTTTATTTTTGGAAAGTTACTTTGCCTATCTTTGAATTTCTAAGAAAGATATTACATTTACCTTTCCTTCTATACAGGAAAGAACACTAAGCCTATCTGATGCCAGCAAAAATAATATATTCTAATTTGCATATATATTTCCCAGAAATGTAGAGCAGAGCTGTCTGGACTACAATACTTCTCATGCATACTGGGTGGTCTACCTAATTAGAAATAGCACCCACTCCCCTGTGGGCAATCCTCTCTCATATACCAACAATTTTAGAGCAAGGTAAAATTAAGATAAGGTAGGGGAATGTCAGTTAAATGGCATTATTTCTGTAGTCACTTTCCAGACTTGGGAGACTTCTCTATGAATTACAATAGAAGCATTTTTCTTGGACACAAGATAGACTGAAGTAATGATGTACAAGGTTGTACCAGCACCTATAGCCTAATATAACACAACTGCCTTGCCAGGTATTATAGGTCATTATGATACATAGGTCATTGTAGAACAGTCAGACTAAGTTTAGATCTATTCCTACCTCATACAAAGAAAGGCTCAGGGAGTGTATTGTTTTATACAATGAAACAGCTAACGAGACAAAAACATTCTATAGAACATACAGATATTTCTGAATTGTTTTATTTTTTTCCATTTCTTTTTTCTGTACATACAGATATTGCAATAAAAACAATATTGAATTATGGTTTTGTGTCCATATATAGCAAATGTCAGAGAACTCTATACCAGAGATTAATACATTATGGTAATACATTAATCTAATAAAGGAGAAACACTATCCAGTACCACATATTTTTGTATAGAAGTAGGCATGCAGTGCATTCCCATTGATCCTAGTAATATGGATCCAAATACAGGTTTGTACATTAATCCTAAGGGCTGACCATACACATAAGATACCTGTTTGGCTGAAAGTTAGCTCATCTAATGGTCCCATACATATGTACTCTTGGATGAGAGTATATTTTTTATGAATGTGTAGAGTAGAGTCAGCTGCTACCAGACAGCCCAGTTCTTATCACCCCCAATATTTGTCATCAAGGTGGAGTTGAGGGGCCCCCATAGACATTAGATGGTCAGCCAATCCTGATGAAATTGGCAGATTCCTCTGATATATAGGGGCTCATTTATTAAGACTGGAGTTTTAGACGCCGGTCTTAATAACCTCTATACCTGGTGGTGGATCTGTCGGAGTTAGTGAGTGGTGCGGGCCACTTTATAACTTCGACGCATCGACCGCCACTTTTAAATGTAAAACACCTTCCTAGTTGTCTTACATTTAGACCATTTTCTACACCTAAACAGCAGTAGATGTTAAATGAGATGGGCCTGCTGTCCTGTCCCCTTCCCCACTGACACCACCACCACTTATTTAGACCTGGCGTGAGTGGATGAAGTCGCAGATTGTGGCACAAAGGACCTTCATGTCTCAATCTACACCAGAAATACAACTAATATAGGCAGATTTTTGTTTAATAAATGACACCCATAATGTTTATGGTTAGCTTTACTTTTACCATTATCAAAGTTTTGACTGATAAAGAAAAGGGGGTCTATAGGACATAAACCTGGATAGGGATCCAATCAACTTTGGTTTACACAGACAAAGCAATGAATAATATATTCTCATTTGTTTGAATGCTGAAATATTTTTTTCATTCCTTCTTCCATTTATACATGCTTCTGTTCATGCTGTTTATACATTTCAGTGCTCTCACTTGTGGCTTTCAAACAGAGAAGACCCATATCACCTTTCCATATAAAGCAACTTCTATAATGGAAAACCCCCATTAATTCTAACTATATTTTGATACTCAGTTGTCTTTTTATAACAAAATTCTGCCCATTTTAGACATTGTATCACAGAAATATACAGTTTTAGTAAAACTTGCATGAAGTGGTAAAATCTACCATCTGATTGCTTTACATGCCCCCAATACAATAAAGAGATTCCATCTGACAGAGCACTGGATAAAAACCGTTATAGCAAACAGATATGATAGCTACTCTATCTGTATTATGGCACACGATGATAGCTGGATGTTAAAGATTTGATATATATATCTAGTTTTTATTGCCAACCCTGCCCCTGAAGAAAGTATTAAAATTTCCAGATGAGTAACCAAACAATAAATAGATGAGACAGTAGCTGTGAATATAACATTTTTGCATAATAATGAGAAATTGCAGGATAATGCAGTGTGCCATTCACAGTTTGTCTATATTATCATTTTGATTGGTTGACTGTAAAATAAAGAAATATAAACCAATAAATAAGTGTCAGATGTTTTATTCTCTAGATATTTAAAGCAATAGTTATAGTACAACATATAAATAGATAAAAAGGGTCTATCATGTGTATTGAAATACTTATGCATGTTTTTATAAAGCTAGTATAAGTGTATACCTACCTATTCATATGAATATTATTAATAATTGCTTTAAATATACATTTTCATTTATTCAGGCAAACCTCTACTCTTTTTCTGTCTTGTACTAATGAGGGCTAATAAACTCGAAACTGATTTCTGCAAGTTGGAATACATTTCAGCTGTAATTGTGGTATAAACCAGCAATTCTGGTTGCATTGGGCATTTCTAAGCATGCTTGTTGATTTATCAAGTTCCTATACATATGATAAACCCATATGACTCTTCAAATCTTTATGTTCAGAAAAGCATTAATAGAATTAATAATTAGGTTGGTTCCACACTCCACCCAAAACACAGTAGCCACATGTTATATGCTGGCCAAAAGAAAATTATAAAATGTTCTACCACCACTGGGGAACATTTATACCGGCATATTAATCTATCCCCTGCTGGTAGCAGATCCACCACAGATCCAGGCGCATATGTCAATAATTGTGGTGCATTTGTGCAGGTCAGTCCAACATGATGGGAATCTATGCCAGCAAGGGAACTGGTGTAGATATACAATATAACCTATGCATGGAATAGATAGTTAATAGATAATAAACATGAAGTCCATACATTCTTCTTGACCACTTTTTGGAAAAGTGGTGAGTGGGGCTGTAAAACCACAGAAGTTGCAACATTTTGAACAGTCATGGAATGCACCAAACTTTATGACTTGTGATGGCAGTTTTTTAAATACCATTTTAAGACAGTTTCCATGTATTTTTGCTGCCTTTATATTTTATATTTTACATCACAGAATGTTTTAGTTGTGGAATTTTTTCAGACATTCTCCCACAGACCCCTATAGGCAAAAAAAAATGCAAGAAAGACACTGTGTGACTAAAAACACCACTCAAAAAAAAAGGCTTGCAATAAGCTCATGGCTTTTCTGTGTTTTTTGCATTTTTTTGCAACTATATTATGGCTCCATATGTAGCTGCAAACTGGGCATAGAAGTCTATGGGGCCCTATTGTCCCTTTATATGGCTCTTATTTTATATTTAAGAAAATAGAGTTTTTTTATATGGCATTTGAAAGAAAAAATAGTGGTATGCAGTATGCACCACCAGATGCCATATTGCAGATCTATTTTGCCCTAGAAAGGTTGATCTGTGTACCAAACAGCACACACAGATTTGCCATGTGCATTAGGCCTTATGGTAATATATGAGCATTTGCATGTTTTGTACAGTACAGTACAGACCAAAAGTTTGGACACACCTTCTCATTCAAAGAGTTTCATGATTATGAAAATTGTAGATTCACACTGAAGGCATCAGAACTATGAATTAACACATGTGGAATTATATACATAACAAACAAGTGTGAAACAACTGAAAATATGTCATATTCTAGGTTCTTCAAAGTAGCCACCTTTTGCTTTGATTACTGCTTTGCACACTCTTGGCATTCTCTTGATGAGCTTCAAGAGGTAGTCCCCTGAAATGGTTTTCACTTCACAGGTGTGCCCTGTCAGGTTGAATAAGTGGGATTTCTTGCCTTATAAATGGGGTTGGGACCATCAGTTGCGTTGAGGAGAAGTCAGGTGGATACACAGCTGATAGTCCTACTGAATAGACTGTTAGAATTGGTATTATGGCAAGAAAAAGCAGCTAAGTAAAGAAAAACGAGTGGCCATCATTACTTTAAGAAATGAAGGTCAGTCAGTCAGCCGAAAAATTGGGAAAACTTTGAAAGTAAGGGCTATTTGACCATGAAGGAGAGTGATGGGGTGCTGCGCCAGATGACCTGGCCTCCACAGTCACCGGACCTGAACCCAATCGAGATGGTTTGGGGTGAGCTGGACCGCAGAGTGAAGGCAAAAGGGCCAACAAGTGCTAAGCATCTCTGGGAACTCCTTCAAGACTGTTGGAAGACCATTTCAGGGGACTACCTCTTGAAGCTCATCAAGAGAATGCCAAGAGTGTGCAAAGCAGTAATCAAAGCAAAAGGTGGCTACTTTGAAGAACCTAGAATATGACATATTTTCAGTTGTTTCACACTTGTTTGTTATGTATATAATTCCACATGTGTTAATTCATAGTTTTGATGCCTTCATAGTCATGAAAATAAAGAAAACTCTTTGAATGGGAAGGTGTGTCCAAACTTTTGGTCTGTACTGTACATGCTATGCTAGATATAACTTTTTGTTGGTATTTGGCATGTTTCTTCTTTTATTTCCATGCACCAGGATTGCCTTCATCCTGGTCAGGTGAGCTGAATTTTGATATGAGTATGCACTATATATTTTGTTCTATATTGGTATAATATTTCAGCATTTATAGTAGTTTAAGTACCTATTCACCAGGCCAGCACTAAACAAACTTGATAAAGTGTCAAGTATTTTAAATCTGTGATCTGTTTAACATGATGGTAGAGAAGTCCAGAAAACATTTAGCCTATTAAAAAATGTCAAATCACAGAAAAAAAATGCACCAAACGGATATGCCACTGACTATACTAGCTAGTCATACAAGCAGATATTAAAAGCTGAGTTTTTTGCCAATATATTCCTGTCAGGAACATATCGGAGCCCATCATGCACTTTTTTTCTGTGATTTATATAATTATATTTTCATCCGCACAATGCTCCGTTTTGTGTAGGATGCCTTTGTGGTGCATGTGGACCGCGCCGGCATCCTCCATTGTATGCATTTTTTTGCTGGGGATAGATATGCCACTATATTTCTGTGATTTTATTAAAAAATGTCTGCTAAAAAATAAAATTGACATGTAAGGTTCCCCATGTGTTTTTACAAAAATGTATTTATCTATTATATGGTAAGATAGATAAAATCAGGTTTGAGTGTTGTCAAGCCTTTTTGCTTCTTCTCTCTCCCTTCCGCTCAATGCCAATTCGAATTAAACATACATTATCTAGAGAAACTGGTTACTACATTTCTTCCTTGTTTGAAGAGGAGGTGGCGCTCCATGCGAGTCTATGCACTATACATTGTCTCTGAAGTGCAGTTTAATAACAAGTACTCGCTCCATTCACTTGAATGGAGCGAGTACTTGTAATTACACTATACTGCCACTGCAGGTGAGATGACGCGTAGTGTAATGAAGAGGAAGTAGTGTTCGCAGGGAGCACCGTCTACTCTTCAAACAGCTGATCGGCGGGGGTGCCAGGTGTTGAAACCCCGCCAATCAGATATTGATGACTTATCCTGATTATAGCTCAATATAAAACCCCTGCACAACCCCTTTAAGAAGAATAACAAAATAATTCAAACTATGACATTCTTCATCTCAGCCTGGAAAGTAATGGTGAATTCAGAAAGGTGGTCATTCACATTAGATGAATGTCAATTTAACCTGCTAATTTCAGTGAGACCAGCCAACCAATTGAGTATGGGGGTGTCCTGACTCTCTTTTAATAACAAATGTTAGGGGGAAAGTTAACATCCAACATGCCAGATACTTTTTCCCAAGGGAGATAACTCTTGCAAGCACTGTCTGGAAGCCACTTATACCTCTCTTGCTGAGCATGTATATGTATGGAAGATGGGAGGAATAGCTGTCTTCTGAAAGAACATTGAGCCAACAGCTACATAGGGTTTATGTCCACCTCGAGAAATTATAAGGTGGACAACCATAAGTCTTTTCAGTGCAAAAGATTTGCTTGCCAAACTGTCCGATGCTAAGTTCAAAAAGTTTGCTATAGTGTTTTTTATATATTTTTTTCTGTTGAAAAGCATACAGTATATGAATCTATTTAAAAAAATTCTAACATTTCTTTTTGTTCCCAAATGCTGGACATTGGAACCACAGCTGGAGGGAATTTCCATGTGACTTATCTACATTTTCCACGAATATCCTGCATGGATCAGTAGTGCAATAAACATTCTTCCCTATCGTGATCAGCATTCCCCATATTTGTACCCTACACAGTAGAGATGAGCGAATTTCCCAAAAATATTTCAGTCCAATCCATCCAAACTGGGCAAGCAGTTCTACCCAAATGCTGTAAATGACTGAAAAAATCCCTCTCCTTCTCGCTCTCAAAAAAAAATTCTACCCAAAAAAATCTCAAGAAATCCTGCATTTTTAAAAAAATATTTAGGTCTAATTTTGATTCGCTCATCTCTAATAGTTAGTTGCTTGGGGCATTCCCTGGGAGTAAGGAAATTCCTTAAACTGTTCATTATGGCAAATACCATAGTTACCTATATAATTAACTAATGCTCTACATTTGCTAGAAGATTCATTACATTCATTTACTTCCATGACACTTCAGAAAGAAACATATCCTCAGCTGCCCTATCATGTTCATTTTTTTTTTCCATTTTGAATACATGTCCATTGCAATTAATATTTTTATTAGCTGTATCCGCAAGTATCATTTATGCCTAAATATCAGCTTCCTAGCACACCTCCTATCTAATTACATCATTGACCTTCCATAGATAATAGAATAGCTTAGTGACCTGTTCATGTTGGTTACTGAGCACATTACAAGTTTATCCTTGTAGTTACATACATGGACTCATCACTGCACAAAACAAGCTATTTCTGCTCCCACTTTATGTTGTAGCTGGTTTATTCTCCATGCTCTGGCAACCATAGACCTGTGTCTTTGTCATATATTGCCGGAGTATTTGGTCAGGCTACAAAAGATTATTATTATAATGATTCAAGGAAAAGATTATTTTAACTATGCAATATTAACTTTTGGCAGTAATTGTTAATTGTTTGTGTTTGATAATAGGTGTAAATGTAATGGTAAACGGTAGTACATGTATTTATTGTACCTTATAATGGATTGGAGAACTCACTGATAAAAGAAAGGAGACAAAGCAGCCACATCATACAATCACCTCTCTAGATAAGATGGCATATTTCGGGCTGCTCCAGTTACACTGCCACATAATCAAACTCCAAGTTGATCAGGGAAATACTTTACTTCTACATGTTCTCTTGTTCAAGCAGCCAATTCCATGTGTTGAATATTTTATTTTCAGAGTGTGTGTGTGTGTGTGTGTGTTTATAAGGGAAACAGCCAATGAATCAATCATTCAGTAGGTGCAGCCACTTCTGTATGATATAAGCTAGTGTACATAATGGCTATATAATCTGAAAATGAGCACATTACATCACATATTGTTCCAATCCATGTAACACAAAGTGACTCAGGACAATGCCCTATTATCTTCTTACTCACAAACTAAACTTGATACAATGAAAACATTATCTGAACATAGTGAAATTTAACCATGAATATGAGTATATATATAAATATATAAATATATATATATATATATATATGTATATATAGCGGGTGAGACATATGTGAACGTGGGAACTCAGTACAAAGCCTAGAAAAAAGTATGGTGTTTTCAGTATTGCACGTCACTAATTTAATGTCACTGATTGTTGAAATTTAGAGCAACAAACAAACATTTGTAATGCATTTTTTCTTAGAAGGGATTTAAATAATAGATAGATAGATAGATAGATAATAGATAGATAGATAGATAGATAGATAGATAGATGACTAGGTAATAGAAATAAACATAGATAGATAGATAGATAGATAGATAGATAGATAGATAGATAAGAGATAGATAGATAGATAGATAGATAGATAGATAGATAGATAGATAGATAGATAGATGACTAGGTAATAGAAATAAACATAGATAGATAGATATGAGATAGATAGTTAGATAGATAGATAGATAGATAGATAGATAGATAGATAGATAGATAGATAGATAGATAATAGATAGATAGATTAAATAGATGAATAGGTAAGTTTATGATAAAGTGTACAGATTTCAGTAGATGCCCCATTCTACATATATAATATTATGTACCAGTCACAATGCTCATGTTTAGTGTATTAACCAAATACATATTTTTATACTACTAATATAATGGTAATCATATCTATGACAAATAAAACCTATATAATAAAAAAACCCTGTCCTATTTCAAACATAATGTAAATGTTACAGAGTTTTTGTTGTTTCTTTTCTGGAAAACCTTACGGATCTGTCAGGCAATTGCTGCCTATAAAATTTTTACACTGTCTTTTTTAACAGAGGATGCCAATATAACTAGCACTGTAGTGCAAACAAATCCTAAAAGGAGGCGAGATAACATGAATTTAAATTCCAAAGGGGTTCCTGTGCTGGTTTCCTAGTGCACCAGTCAGTAATGTGTTTGTGGGAATTCAGTCTTTTTGTCTCTAAGAGGGGGAAAAAAAGCTAAATCTACATCGGTGGCCCAGTCTAGGTTTGCCATTCTTTAGGTTTTCTATTGATGTGAATGAAGTGGCCTGGACCTTTTATTTGATCTACTCAATTGCATAAAGTGACAGAATTCTAATATATTTGTTTAATGCTCTTCAATAGGATTTCACTTTCTAACTTGCAAATAAAGCCCAGATCTTCTAATGTGTTATCTACTCATGGTGCAGGGACATATTTCATATAACCCTGCCACTGTTTTCAGGAGAATTTAAGAAGGTTTTTCAAATCAAAAGATGGATATAAAGAAACAGATGTGAAGTTAGTGTGAATTCCTATAGTGAGGTCTAAGCCTATTGTACGAGCACTGCAGGAGGTCCTGAGGGTCTATTTTCTATGCTATAATTGAAACATATTAATTAGGTAATTTGTTGTTAGTTGGGTGAAAACAAATAATAGACTCAGAAAAGACTGACATGGGGTGTTTTGGATTTTTCTTTTCTATTTTTGCTGATTTATTTTGGCCGATTTATTATTGCATTTATAAGGCCCATTTACTGCTTCTCATACCATCAAATAGTTAAATTGCTTCCATAAAATGACTGCCTTTTACAACAGTTAATGTTGAATAGATAGTATTAAATATATTAACTTGTATAAATTTCTTAATATAACATTTTTTATATTATTTTAATTATCTCTACTTAATTCTACTAGGTTTATATTTTTTTTTAGATCTCAAAAAGTGTTTATTGACTTTGGCCATGAGCCACTGATGAGGATTAAAAAAAGACAAAGCTGTTGATTCATTCAGTCATCAACCTACTTACTTGTTGGTAAGCTTGAAAAAAAAAAGTCTTTTTACACAGAACAACTGTTTTGTTACATGATTTTTTTCACGTTTTCACATATTTTCACAATGAAGTACATCAAATAGGTTTTAAATATGACTTATGTTTTGTAAAAGCCCAAAAAAGAAAGTTCTAAAAAGTTGCTAAATATAAATTTCTCAAATAATATTTAGAATAATTAACATTTTGAATTATCTGCTTTAACCCTTCTAGTCTTTATACCAAAAATATGTATGCTATTCAGGATAAAAGAGCAGACACCTCCTAGTTGGAAATGTGTTGCAGGTGCCTCTTGAAGACATCACAATTGTATGATACTGTTCAGAATATCATGATGCATAGTTTTCTAAATTAAATTAGATTACTCATCCCCATGCCTTAGAACTTTCATGCCTTTAAATAATCTGCATGATTCTTTTGGCTTTATAGCTATTTCTGTATAAGGTAAATAGGGTCATAGAAAGGGAAAACTAAAAGTGAACTAATTCTCATTTGCCTTAAAATGCAGTGATTAGAAAGGAGCAGATACTTATGTCCATAGAAGACATAGAACTAGAAAGCCATGTCTATACGTTCTATGTTCCATTTACAAGATATATATTTGTCATCATTATATTTCATCATACTTACACATATGTATTTATTTCCAGTGTGGTTTAAATCAATCCGTCTGTTTCAGGTTTAGTGATGATATTGACTAAATAACATATTCTACATCCATTTCAAATTATTGACAAAGGTATGTAATTGATAGTCGCATAAGCACTATAGCTATTAATCTTGGTAGGAGAGTTTGATAGATTGGAACGGAGTGCATCACTGGACACACCTGTTAAAATATTAGTAACTTATACTGCATTCACTTATGTCCTGTTCAATTAAATGTGCGGGTATTCTGAGTGCAATAGCAATGTATGTTTGATTTAAATAAGCTGATGAAGTGTACAACTTGTGGCCAGTCATCATATGTAAACGTAAACTAGATATAAGTACTAACGTACCATTACACACCTAATACACACATTCACACATAGACATATAAAAGGAAAATAAACACGTTCCAACTTAATACTATAAAATAAACTAATACAACAAGACAGATCATCATTTTGAATTAACATTTTAATGAGAAAATATTATTTGGACGACTAGGTTCATAATTTAACGGCGACACTTATTTTCTGACATACACACATGCTGTGAATAATAACATCAATAAGCAAATGCCATGCCTTCTGTACAACAAGTAAATTGAGTGGTCATTTTCTTTACAGCTCATGTGACAGTAGGGTCATTTGGAATTACCTTAGATTCACCACACAGCAACAGTACATTTTTTTTATTTTTTTTATATATATTTGTTTTAGCAAATTCCCTAAATTAAATCTAAAAGTGGGTCAAATAAAAGTGCATTAAACATATTTGATACGCATTCGTATTCACAAACATTTACAATACTTCTCTGTACTTTGGGAGGGCTCCCCTTAAAAAAACTGTGTATGAAAACATAACTAGAGTTATGACCCCTACCCTTTGAAAATAAATATATAAGCAATTTTCAATTCATTCATCATCTGATCATTTTCCAGTGCCTTGAGATTAATACTCACAATTGACAGCCAACAAGTACAGTGAACGGTTTGCTTTCTACATTCTATATGCACATAAGGGCAGTATAGGTCTAAACATTTTGGTTTCATCCAGGTACATGGTTAAATATATTATGTTTATTAATGTCATGGGTGAAACTAATTAGTATTATTTTATATCATAGCGGTGCCTATACATATATGTTTTTATACATTGCGAATGTAAGAAAACTATGTTGAGATGTTTAATTTGTCCAAAACAATCATGCACTGTGTCTCCAAAAAAGGAGATCAGATAATACTGATTGCTAATGTTTTATCAGATGTTAGGCATCTGATCATTATTGCACATGAGATGCATTAAATGTGTGTGCCTGTCTTCCTATTTTTCTTTACCATTTTTTTGGGCTAATATAGTCATGTGCTCTTAAAATCTGTTACCTGAAAATGCGTGCCCTTTCATTTTTATACATTGAATAAAACATGTGCAAAAGTGTCTTTAAGAATGGCATTGCAATGTAGAAGAACATTTTCAAGTGTGTGAACTCATTAACAAGAATACAAAAGATCACATTGGATGAAGAACTAACCAAGCTCACAAATAGTGTTAACCTCCTTGCTGGAATGGGTCTTTTCAGGGGAAAAATAAAGTGAGTAAACTTTGGAGAATTGATTTGAGTTGAACAGTCAGTCAAGTTAGTGCACAGCCACAGAAAGTAGGGCAGTAGGTGGGCTGGTGAGAGTTTCACTAGGTGTTGCAGGGCTACTTTGGCTGGTTGCTGTTTGAGGGGATGTTGGGCTCAATGATGGAGAAGAGTTCGACAAAATTGTTGGGATATGTGCTGGGAGTGATGAAAGTGTTGGCACCGCTGCTGGTGTGGGCTTGATAGGAACTGGTATAGCAGGCAAAGTTTGTCCTCCATGACAAAATTGCTTGATGGGCACTCCATAAGCACTCACACTGTAATCACTGTTACCCATTGATATAGGTGTGGTAGAGTCTATCATGCTGGAACTGTACATGTGAGGCCATCCTGTGCCAATGGAGCTGCCAACTGTAGTCAATTGGTTGTGAAGAGGATAGGCAGCTGACATTGGTGGCATTGTGGAAAAGGCAAGTCCTCCTGGCATTTTATATTCTCTAGCAATTATATTCTCAATAGCAAAAGGATGTTTAAAGCTGGATGTTTGTGAGACCCCCAGGTTATATGTTGACATCTGTGGCAAATGAGTACCAGAGGCAGCCAATGCACTAAGCCTAAGCTTTGCTTGTTGCTGCAGGTACTGTGCTGCATCTGATGGCTTAGTAGGTGCAAGATGGTCCGATTTCATAACCTTGAACCTCTTCCTACGCCTTAGGAAACTACCATTTTCAAACATATCACCACAACTTGGATGAAGTGCCCAGAAACTCCCCTTGCCAGGCTGATCTGGTCTTCTTGGTATCTTGATGAAACAGTCATTAAAAGACAAGTTATGTCTCAGAGAGTTTTGCCATCTTTGAGTGTTCTCTCTGTAGTAAGGAAATCTGTCCATAATGAATTTGTAGATTTCACTCAGCGGCAACATCTTCTCCTGAGAACTTTGGATAGCCATGGCTGTCAATGAGATATATGAATAAGGAGGCTTTTGATCACTGTATGTGTTTCTTCCTGGTCGAGGCATCTTCAGACCGGTCAAAGGTAATCTATATGTAATTGAGAAGAGGTGATCAAGTCGGCTTTTTAGACAATAAAGCTATATATATAAATAAAATAAAAAATATATATATATATATATACCATTATCACATACAAGACTAAAACAACTATAATAATTATCATTATTAACTCCTGCATATATTATATATAATATATTAAGTCTTTATATCACGTTTCTATATACTATAAAGAACAGAGAAAAAAATCTAATCAACATCATACCTTCAACTTTCTTGCTAAAAGTTCACACTCTGCATCCGGACAGTGTGTACCAAAGAGGCTTGTTCCTGTCCAAAAGCAAAATCCACGAGAACTCGGATTTTCTGGTATTTCAGGTCTTAATTCAATTCCTAGCCAGCCTGGACCCTTCTTGGATAAACTCTGATCCTCTCCTTAACATCAGGAATAAGCTCCTTTTCTGAGCAGCAGTTGAATGGGAGTGGGGAAAGTATTTCTCCTTTGCTGGGTGGGAGATAAGCTAAGTAGTTGTGTCCATGTCCTTCCTCAAACCATCTGATAGTTTTATGTGGTGACATGAACAGAAAAGACCCCTGTAGAGGCGCTTCATTAATGTGCCACTTCTTTGCTATCATATGACAATCGCCTTGGGAGGAGGAGGAGGGAGGGAGCAGAGGAGAAGGAGAGTAGAGAGGAGGGGGCATGGGGGAGAGAAAGGAATAATCTGGTTTCATTTACACCTATTTACATGGACACCTTGGGCCAATAGAATTCATTTCCATTTGAAGACAAGGCAAGGGGTGAAAAGGCTCAGCAACCGGAATTGAAGTGTGATGGTACCCAGTAACAGTGTGTGTGAAGGTATGCACAAACCTTCCTGTGTGCATTGCAGGGAGCTTAGTCTGCAATTCACACTTACAAATGGAGCTACTGAGCAGTGGGATGTTTGACATGGAAATTGCTTGGCTGTGGTATTCTGTTTGTTCTATATTGTTATCTGATTTGTATTGTTAGCTAACTTAAGGCAGCGCTTTTACTTTTTAAAAAGAGGAGGAGGGCACTTGTTCTCAGGCCAACTAAACTAATTCACTGAGTTTTACTTAATATTATTTTTAGATGTTGTGTTTGTGCTATTATAGATAATGGATAGATATCTATTCCTAGGAAGTCAGAGATATTTGTGTGCAAATATCATCTTGTTATTTTTGTAGTGTGCCTTACGTGCTGTATTTTCTCCTTCATAATGAAATTGACAAAAATGATTGCAAACTTTATAACTTTTGTCTTTGTATACTATCTAACTGTAATATAGGTTATGAATATTATTGAATATTAATATAGCGATGTAAACTTTGGAGAAATAAACTTTTTGGAATGCTTGTCAGTAGATTTGTCTTTGTGAGTTTGCTAGAATAATTTGATTTTTCTTTTGCTTTTAACTAGGTATTTGAAATGTCATGTCAAGCGTCAACAAGTGGGTACTACTAACCCAAATGTAGACTGAAACCAGATATATATTAATATGAAATGAGTGGCTAATGCAAAAAGATCAACATCTAGCTTTATTAATAGTGTAGTATTTAATATAAGTAAGGCAAACTAACAAGTTATAAAATAACAGATTATTACAGAATAAGGTGGTCTCCGAGGGGTGTAAGAGCAATTGATTTGATTCCTCTGCAATTCTCTTCTAAATCCCTAGGGATGTCGCTGATAATCCCTAATCATTCAAGCTCATAACAACATTGTACACTAAACAGCTGCTAAGAAGCCAGATGTGAGGGCTTTAAGACACACATTACAACTAAACAACAGGCGTGTTAATGACATCTGTAATGCAAAGGCAGGTTTGTCTAGTTACCCAGTAAAACTGATAACATGGTATGGATACATTATGGATACTGTATCATGTACAAGGTATATACATAGATCTTCAGAAAAGACTTCCAACACTAAAAATACAGCAAAATACAAATATAACTATAAATCCAGTGCATGCATGCCTGCATGCTTGTGTATGTGCATGGGAAGAATTCATCACTGTCTCCATTTCATCTCCGCTGCTTGCCTCGTGTAACCCCCCCTTCTTCTTTACAGTGTGACACTTTGTGAACCGGCTGGTTTGTGGAGATAGAAAGGATGATTACCATGATATTAATCACAACTATCTTGTAATCCTTGTTATTCCTGTTGAAAGCAGTTGTCTGTTATAAAACTTTTAAGAGACATAAGCCTTTAGTCTCAACATAACATTCAAGATTCAATATTCTTCAGATTGTTTAACAAAAAACAACAACTAACAAATGCCCCAAAAATGAATTTTTGTTTTTTAATAAAATTTTATTAATTTGCTTCAGAATCATTGAAAGGTATGTGCCTCACAGTGTAATATCATTAACCATATCCAAGTACACAAGACAAAACCAATAATTATTAGTCAAAATTATAAAAATGTAAAGGACTTTGAGCAATCATTAGAATTCATTCTAATACTGTAAATGTGTGGATACATGTGGACAAATGTGTTTTAATAGCTGAAGGTTTGTAAAAAAAATGCATCCTGAAGGTGATTTTCACTTCTTCAACGACTTCTCCAACCATATGATTAACATCAATATTATAATAGCTAATACTAACATCAATTATTATTTGTAGTAATAATAACAATAACAAGTGTTACATTATACATTATTTTGAACACTATATTGTTCATACATCATAAATACTTAAGTTGGACTGAATAGACTTGATGTGTCATTTTTTAACCCTATCAAGTATGTAACTATAACTGTATGAGTAAAGATATTGTGGTAAAACATACCTATAGTTCTATGTAAACCCATAGATAATACTTACAGACCCTATGATCACTTTTTTCTTATGCTAAAAATATGGATCATAGAGCACAAAATGGAAAATTCTATTAGCATAATTTGCATGTTTAAATGTTGATATTTAATAATCTGCTAAAGTTTACGTCCTCAATTTAAAACCTATCGAGCATGATAGATACCATATTATCTATCTATCTATCTATCTATCTCATATCGATCTATTATCTATCTATCTATCTATCTATCTATCTATCTATCTATCTATCTATCCATCCTCTATCTATTTATGCAGTTCTTCTCCATCAGGTACATTTTCAATTTGATAAAAATTATATTGCTGACATATTTTATGTACACTTGGCAATAAATTTACTTTATATATATATATATATATATATATATATATATATATATATTCATTAAAGATTTAAAGGAGAAGTTATTGACAACATCCTAAATAAGTACAAAAAAAATCTAAAATATTAACAGTATATTTTTTCTAATGCTGTCAATAGGCTGACAATGCTGTTGTCTCATTTAAAACACACACACACACACACACACACACACTTTAAATACAGGTATTACATTTAATCATGTTTCCTTTACAGTATAAGACCCTATAAAAGCCTATTTAATTTGAAACATAAAACATATCATTTTTCATAAAATATCATAGTTATCACACTTTTACCAAAAGAGTAGTAGATGCTTGGAGCAAACCTCTGGCAGATGTGACTGGGAAATCAACAGTAAGTTGACCATTAAACATGCCTGGGATAAACATAAATCTATCCTAAGAAAAAAATAAAAAAAGTCATAACATAAGGACAGACAAGATGGACCTAGTGTTTTTTTTGCCGTCATTCTTCTATTTTTCAATGCAAATTTGAAACAGAGAGAATTATTATTTATCATATCAGTAAACATACTGTTTCACTGAATTATTACCAACTTGGTGGGAAAAAGAAGTATGTGATTGAAGTTCCTGAGCTTTTCTTGTTTTCTGCTTATTGAGAAGTGAATCATAAATGATTGCCATTAGAATAACCATCATGACTACAATGTCATCCATGGACTTTTACCTCACTAGCTTCTTAGGAGCAAGACTGTTTCTACTAATTAATATGACTGTGTTATAATCATTACAATTTTCATATCTTCTCTTTTTTTAACTTTTGCTTTGTAACATTTTAGTGTCTTTGCTAGGTGTAAATTATCTTTCAATTGCGGCATTTTTAAGCCCAGAGGGCTTTGTACAATTAGTTGTAGCTCAACAAAAGATATGTTGGGACAAGCAAAACATTAATGATGGTTTTCCTTGCTGACCAATAAATCACCAAATCGTTACTTAAACACGATGAATTTAGGAGATTAAACAATTTCATTAATATTGAAATAGCTACTGTGATTCAGATTAGTTACTTGAAATGCAGACTCACGTTTCCCAATATTAACAGAAGTACTTGAGCACTAACACAGTATGACCTTCTAAATTCAGTAAAAAAAAATTACAGAAAGCCTTGCCTGTATTTTTAAATGGAATAATTCCTCTTTATAGTATTAACTAGTAATATTCCAAGGAGGCATACATAATTGCACTGCGGACTCTCTGATAGAAATGGGTTAATGCATTACATACAAAAAAATGATGAGTGATTATCATGTATATGGATAAAAGGAGATCATAAGACTAAAGGATTAAAATAAATTAACTCACCATAGAATTGCAATCACTTTTTATCTGGGATTGTTTAATTGAATGTTTTCATTTATTTATATTGTTAATAATACTACAGTAAATTAAGATAATTATTTATTGACTTTCCTCCACTTTCGTTCTTTTAATTTTTATTTATATATATATTGGTTAATAGAAATGTATTGGCAAAAAACAAACAAATGAGAATCATTCATTAAAATAAAACGAATGGGATTTATGTATTTATTTATTTACTATTATTTTTTTCATAGTTTTAATATTTATTTCAATTATTTTTCATTTATATTCATTTTCATTAATACTTTAATATAGAACATTTTGCTTTTCTAAACATGTTTTATGGAAATACATTCCCTGACATTTTAAATAATAAGATATATCATATTGGGTAAGTGACAATTTTCTTTTATAACTATAATAAGTATTATTGTACACAATTTATGAGTATCGGTACACAATAATGAACAATCTTATTAGAAATATACAATAATTGAGGCTAATGTTATAAAGTAAATGTAATGTAGAATTGCTACCTTTGTCCTGAACAAGACATAATATTACATTGCTAGAATGCATTATCTATTAGAAATATTATAGTTGATCGCCATATATTGAGCTTTTATGTCTACTCTTTTAATGATATAATCCTGGCTATGCATTGGGAGTCACATTTCAGTACAACTCATTGTTCTTTATAATAGAATGAAAAGGATGTGAAATGTGTGCACTGGGTGTCTTTTAAAAGTGAACTTATCTCTTTGTGAAGAGATGCAACACAAATAAAAAAGGCTTTCTAGAGACTCATTTAAATGAGGAGATCCAACTGTTGTTGGGAAAATGAAATAAAATACACATAAGTCAATTATATCAATGTGCAAAGCAAATGGGAATCTTTTTCAAACCAAAGCTATTCAGTCTTTCCATCAGGATGTTTAAAGCTCAGCTTTCTGCTTGAAAGGACTGCAATAGACTCCTGTTTTCCCCAAAAGCAGGACCCCACACATTTACAGGTTTGGTAATAATTTATGCTAATTTCCCTTCAATAAATCCACAGTTCGTTTCAGTAGCATGCAGCCTGTTCAGATGGCCAGGGGAGAGAGGCATAAAAGTGGCTAACACAATATTGGTTTTCATCCTGTATGTTTTCAATGCAGGTGTGAGCATATTGTGAGCCCAGGATCTATCCTTTAACTCCAGCTGAAACTAAAATAGGCTAGCCCTCCTTTTCAAACCCATGTTAATATTGACAATATAGAAATGGGGGGAAGTTAAGCAGCTTCTTAGGGTCTCCTAGGCTTCAAACAATACACGGATCCAAAACCAGATTTCTCAACTTGAAAGTATCCCCCATGCATTTCCAGTTAAGACCTAGATTATATTTGATGAACTTACTTGTGCTCCCTCTGTTTACTTCTTGACACTGAAAAGGGAGCTGATAAATCTGGGTTTGGGGACAGGTTTCTTTTGTTATACTTGAAGGTTTTCGAGTTTGCCGAAGTGATTTCGCTGCCTATGGGAACTAAGAGCATGGACCAAACCCTTTCTTGCAAAACACTATTTAACACATATACCACATTGCTGTGAGAAGCAACTTATCTTTCATCTAAATGGGGCTTTGCTGCTTAGCGTAATCTCTATGTCCCATCAATGACCAGTAATTCTTCCATATTTTGAATTTATTGAAATGCACTTGTGTCAGGTAAATATATAGTACTTTTAGGTAAAACAGGAAGCATTTATGAATGCACTTTCACTAAGAATGGTCAAAACATGCACTTTCACTAAGAATGGTCAAAACATTATTTTGGTACATTGATACAGAGATTAGGCTAATTTATTGGGAGTACATTCTTTCTTGAGAAATGCCATACATTAACAAAATTTGTACACATTATGTACTAAATATTTCATATATTCGTACATGTATATTATATGCATTTTCTACTGTTTTACTACATACGGTCTGTGTCATTGTAAACATAAAAATTCTTAACAGTTATTGTTACTATATTTTGTAGATAATCTTATCATTTACATTTTGACATTTTGTTATGTGCTATTACATCCTATCAGTTTGTAACTTCTTGCATGTTCCCACACATGTATTACAATTTTAGTGAATTGTATATTAAATTAAATATTGTTTAAGAATACAGCAAGAGGAAAGATGATTCTGTACTTTCCACTGTTGGCAGCCTAACTGGGTACATGCAATTATTACTGATAGAGACGAGCGAATTTCTCAAAACGTTGTTTCAGCCGGTTCGCAGAATTATTCGAAAAAATTTGGTTTGATAGGAATTTATTTGCGGAAAATTGCAATAAAAAACGGCTATTTCCTGGCTGCAGAGAGCCTTTATAGTGGTTTAGAACACTGTGCCTTGCAGTAACACACATAGGAAGTCTGCTGTGGTAGTGAAAAAATACTGTGAGTCAGTATGACATGCAGATGACAGGCGTCGCTCTTAGAATCACTGCACACTTCACTTATTTGGGCAGTTACGGGGCCAAAACTGACCAAATAACTCAAGTGTGCACTCAGCCTTACAGGTCAATGTTAGCATCAAGAAGAAGCGCACTCCTTTTACATCATCGGCAGCTGATTCCACATAGATGTCTACAGAACCCGTTCTATTAAAAGCTTATACTAGTAGAGCCCCCCCCCCCTCCGACAGAGTGGAGAGGGTGTCAGCAGTAAGTTTGTGTTGATGTCACTGATTATTTCGCTCTTTCTCTGATCCGTCAGAGCAATAACCCCCAAAAAACTGATCCTGTCTGTGGAGCATCCGCCTTCACTCAGTCAGCATTTGTTCAGTAATCCATCAGTATTGCTAAAGCAAAAAAAAAAAACAGGAGTGAATACAAAACAGAGATGACACATGAATGGAATATTTGCATGTCTTCTGTGTTTTGTACCCACTCCTGCTACCAAATCATAAGTCATATTCTGATGCAAAATAGGGACCATGTTATGCCCTTACAGCTGTTACATAGACAGGACCCATTGTGCATCTCATTTTTTCTTCCTTCTGACAGATTAGAAGAAGAGTCAAATAAATGATGATGTCAGCCAGGCCGAAAGGCAAAATAGTGGCCCAGTGGGGAGCGTGGGAACTGCATGAGAAGTCCACAAAGTGGCCCTATGACATAGTGGTGAGGTGGAATCAGCAAGAGGAGACCACAGAGTGGCCCAATAACAGAGTCTGGAGGTGGCAGCAGCATCAGGAGGAGGCCACAGAGTGGCACAATGACAGTGTGGAGGTGGCAGCAGTAACAGGAGGCCACAGAGTGGCACAATGACAGAGGGTGGAAGTGGTGGCAACATCAGAATAAGGAGAAGGCCACAGCGTGGCACAATGACAGTGTGAAGGTGGCAGCAGCTTCAGGAAGCCACAGAGTGGCACAATGACAGAGTGTGGAGGTAGAGGCAGCAGCAGCATCAGGAAGAGGCCACAGGGTGGAACAATGACATTGTGAAGGTGGCAGAAGCACCATGAGGAGACCACAAAGTGGCACAATGACAGAGTGTGGAGGTGGCAGCAGCAGCATCAGGAGGTGGCCAAAGGGTGGCACAATGACAGAGTGTGGAGGTGTCAGCAGCATCATCAGGAGGCCACAGAGTGGCACAATGACAGAGTGTGGAGGTGGCGGTAGCAGCATCAGGAGGAAGTCACAGGGTGGCGCAATGACAGAGTTTGGAAGTGTCAGCATCATCATCAGGAGGCCACAGAGTGGCACAATGACAGAGTGTGGAGGTGGCGGTAGCAGCATCAGGAGGAAGCCACAGAGTGGCACAATGATATTGTGGAGGTGGCAGCATCAGGAGGCCACAGAGAGGGAAGGTGACATACTGTTAAGGTAGCAGCAGCATTAGGAAACCACAAAGTGGCAAGGTGACAGTGTGGAGGTGGCAGCAGCATGAGGAGACCACAGAGTGGCAAGGTGACATAGTGTGGAGGTGGCAGCAGCATCAGGGGACCACAGAGTGACCCGCTGACAGAGTGGTGAGGTGGGTGGCAATACCAGTACCAGCTGAAGATGGTGGGTGAAATAAGGAGCACTTGGCATCAGATATGTGGCATTAGGCGGGTGGCAGCATCAGAATAGTAGCTGAGACAGGTAGCCAAAAGAAACCGAACTCTTTTGTCAAAGTGTTTTGTGTGGCAACATGGATGATCTAGTCTGATGCATCAGGCATTGATAGGTGGAAATCCTCGCTGATCCTCGCCTGATTCATCTTGACAAAGGTCAGTCTCTCCACTTTTTGGTGGACAGGCAAATTCTTCTTGGGGTAACTATGGCCCCCACCGCACTAAACACCCGCACTAAACACTACTGGGGGGCATAATAGCTTTTCCAGGGCAAACTCTGCCATTTGCGGCCACAAATCCAGTTTGGCTGCCCAGTAGTCTAGCGGATCTTCAATGTGGGGTGGCAGGGTACTGTCCAAGTATGCCACCACCTGCTGGTTCAGGTCCTGCTCCAGGTTTAGCTGCTGATTCTGCTGGATAGTAGTTTCTTCATTAGGCGGGTGAAGAAAGCTGCTCTTTAGTGACTCTAGACTCAAGTGGAGCTGGAACTGCTCCTACCCACCCACCCTGCCACAGCAGCCATGGCAGATGAACATGAGTGCAGAGGGCCCCCCTGGTCAGACCTGCGAGAGGATGGATGATGGCACAGATAGGCAGCGGCCAACTGACTGCATAGAATGTCTCGATAGTAGTTCAGTTTATCCTCCCTCTCAGTGGGTTCAAAAAAGGCCCCCATTTTGGACCGGTAGCGAGGGTCCAACAAGGTGCAGAGCCAGAAGTCATGCCTCTGCCAAATGGTGACAATTCAGCTGTCACTACCCAAGCAAGTGAGCATGCATCGGGCCATTTGTGCAAGTGACTCGGAGGGATTCCCTGCCTCAATCGCCACTGCATACTGCGACGGTGTGTGTGGGTCCTCTGCCTCATGTTCCTTATCGCCCTGTAGCTCTTCTGGCTGCTCCTGCTCCTCCTCTCCTGTCAACTGTGTAGAAAAACCACCCATTTCGCTACACATTGCTTGTGCTCCAATGTCCTCCTCTTCCTCTTCCAGTTCAGCCCCCACAGGGCTCCTGTGGCCGTGAGGTCTAGGTGCCACGTCTACAGTCCCCTGACCAGTCAGATTTACCAGCATCTGTTCCAGGACAGGAAGCAGTGGAATGACGTTGTTTATCACGTAGTCCTGGCAACTGACAAATAACGTGGCCTCCTCAAAGGGCTTGAGCAAACGGCAGGTGTCACGCATGAGCTGCCACTGGCTGAAATCAAAGTTGCACAGGGGAGTACTCCTATCCGCTTGGATCATCAAGAAATCGTTTATGGCCTTTCTCTGTTCGTATAGTCGGTCCAACATATGGAGGGTGGAATTCAAACATGTGGAAATGTCGCATATCAGCCTATGTTGGTGGATGCCATTCTGCCGCTGCAGCTCAAAGAGGGTGTGCTTTGCAGTGTCAAAGTGGCTGGAGTGCATGCAAAGTTTCCTAGCCATTTTTAGGATGTCTTGCAGATGGGTGGAAGACTCCAGAAACTGCTTGACAACCAGATTGAACACGTGTGCCATGCAGGGCGCATGGCTCAGCCCCCCTTGATGCAGCGCCGACACCATTTTCTTCTCGTTGTCAGTCACCATGGTTCCAATTTTAAGTTGTAGTGGAGAAAGCCAGGATTCAATATCTTGATTAAGGACAAGGAGCAGTTCCTCCCCTGTGTGACTCCGTTCGCCCAGGCAAAAGAGGTGCAGAACAGTGTGACACTGCCGTGCCCTGCACATGTGGAGGGGCACTGTGAATTGTCCCTGCAGTGGAGGCTGAGGACACGATGGAGAATGAGGAGGCAGAGGTGGACATTGTCGCAAGACCAACGGCGTGAGAACTTGGAGGCGGAAGCAGCGTCACCTGGCCAACTTTCTGGTGTGGCTGTGCAGGAACCACATTCACCCAGTGGGCCATAAAGGACATGTGTTGCCCCTGACCATAGTTACACTTCCACACATCGACGCTGCCGTGCACTTTTTGCAGACACTGACAGGCTCAAGGACTGGCCCACTTTCTGTTCTACATACGTGTGCAGGGCTGGTATTGCCTTTTTGGCAAAGAAATGGCGGTTTGGGACTCTCCATCTTATCTCGGCACAAGCCATCAGTTCTCTTAAAGGTGCAGAGTCCACCACTTGGAAAGGGAGGGACTGCAGCACCAGCAACTTGGTCAGGAGCACATTCAGCTTCTGCGCCATTGGATGAGTGTGCGCATACTTTTGTCTCTTGGCAATCGCTTCGGTGAAAGATTGCTGATGGAATGACTGACGAGGAGTTGGAGGAGGAGCAGGAGCATCAGGACCAGCAGATGATTGGAAGAACAGACAGCTCCCTTCGGCTGAGGTGGTGGATAGTGTTGATTGAGCATGCTCGGCTCGAGCATCTCGATGCTCGGCACATGGCGGTATTCAGTTGAATACCACATGTGCTCGAGCGCAATGCTCGAGTATCCTCTCTGCACGTTTGTTGGCTGCTACGCAGCCAAAAAACATTTAGGTAAGTATTGCCGTTCACTGTAATGCTGTAGCCATGTTGGTTACTGGCATTACAGTGATTGGCTGGCCGGAAAGCGTCATCGGGAGCTATATGGCACCCAATGACACGTGTTCGGCTCAGTGTTAGTCAGGGAGTGCTATGCTGAAGAAGGGAAAGATAGTGTAGGGAGTGAAATTTTCTTTTTTTCAGTTAAAAAACTTGTCAGAGACCCAAAAGTCCTTTTAAGGACTATTGTTGTGTGTGGCAGCAGCAATATATAATTTTAGTGCAACCTGCGCTAAATTGCTAAAACTTTACAGACCCAAAAGTTATTTTAAGGACTATTGTGTGTAGCAGCAATATCTATTTTTAGCGCATCCTGCGCTAAATAGCGTGCAATAGTTTGGCCGCTGCGGACAGTGACATTAGCTGCGCTACATCTCCAGTGTAACGTGTGCACATCCAGAAAATATCAGTGACATCCAGTATACTTTTTCCGTAGACGTGTCCGCTGTGGACAGTGACATTACCTTGGGTTCATCTCCCATGTAACGTGTCCACATCCCAAATACCTGTGACATTCCCTGTAATTTTATATTAGCTCCTGCTGACATCTGCGACATTATTTGTGGTATATCTCCTGTGTATCTGTTTTTAAAAATTTTGCAAATACACTTACAAATCCTACGCTACTGTACATTTCACATACTTTTAAGCATATTGAACATTTAATATGAAGAAGGCGAGCAGGAAGGCACAGGGAAGTGGCCGTGATGCTGATGGTCTACGCAGAGACCGTGGCCCTGGGCGCATTGAAACTGTGCCTGCTGCCAGAGCACAAAAAAAAAAATTAACCACGATACCTAGCTTAATGTCCCAGTTTGCAGGGCGGCCCAGGACAATGTTCTCAAAGTCAGACCAGTGCGACCAGGTGGTCCGTTGGATTGCAGCACATAATGCTTCCAGTCGATTAAGCACCACCCTGTCTTCCACCAAGTTAGTCTCAGTAGCCAAGAGTCTGGTCAACACAATCCTCACCCTGATCCTCCTTCCTCCCAGCATGGAGAGTCTTGCCAAACAAGTGATCCCACACTCAGATATTCTGAGGAGCTGTATTCAGGGCCATTCCTTCATTTGGGCCTCTCGACAACCCCGCTTGAAAAGGGACATGAGATCTTTTACCCTGATTCCCAAACTCTTGAGCATCCACAGTCACAAGAAGATGACAGTGGGGAACGGCAATTAGTGTTTCAAGAGGTTGATGATGTGGATGAGACACAGTTGTCAATAACTGAGGTTGTTGTTAGGTCAACAAGTCAGGAGGATGATCAGAGTGAGGAAGTGGAAGAGTTGGTGGTGCATGATGAAGTCGCTGACCCAACCTGGGAAGGTGGAAAGCCGAGCGAGGACAGCAGTACAGAGGGGGAGGGATCCGCAGCACCGCAACAGGCTGGAAGAGGCAGTGGGTGGCAAAAGGGAGAAGGCGAAAGTGTGGACGACAAAAGAATTGTCATTTGCAACCTGTGCCATACAAAAATGAGCAGAGGCAACACTAGCAACATCTCTACCACCAGCATAATCCGCCACATGGCATCAAAGCACCGTAATAGGTGGGCCAAATGCCTGGGTCCACAATCTGTGTCTGCGGGTCACACCAATGCCTCCTCTTCCCCCGTGGTACGTGCTGGCCAATCCCCTGTCGAAGGCGCAGGCCAGGATGCCTCCGGCCCTGCACCTGGACCTGCACAAGCACCATCAGCGACCACATCCACTTCCATATCCCAGCGCTGCGTACAAATGTTCTTACCCCGGGCATTTGAACATAAGCGCAAATACCCAGCCACCCACCCACAGGCCATTGCACTAAATGCGCAACTGTTCAAATTACTGGCCCTGGAAATGTTGCCATTTAGGCTTGCGGACACTGAGGCCTTCCGCAGCCTGATGTCAGCAGCCGTACCTCGTTACGCAGTCCCCAGCCGCCACTATTTTTCGCGGTGTGCCATGCCCGCCTTACACCAGCATGTGTCCCGTAACATCACCCGTGCCCTGACCAACGCAGTTACTGGAAAGGTTCACTTAACCACTGACACATGGACAAGTGCTTTCGAACAGGGATGCTACATTTCCCTGACGGCACACTGGGTAAATGTTGTGGAGGCCGAGAGCGAGTCGTACCCTGGGATGGCACAGGTGCTTCCGACGCCAAGAATTGCAGGCCTTAATTCCATAATGTTTTCCGCCACCACCTATGATAGTGGCTCCAACCACCACTTCTCCTCCTCCGCCTCGTCTTCCACTTCCACCTCAGAATTATTCTCTTGCAGCACCAGTCAGCCACCAGTCGGTAGCTGGAAGCAGTGTAGCACTGCAGTGGGGAAGCGTCAACAGGCTGTGCTTAAGCTGATATGCTTAGGTGACAAACAGCACACCGCCGCAGAGCTGTGGCAGGGGATAAGAGACCAGACTGAGCTATGGCTCTCGCCACTGAACCTAGAACCAGGCATGTTGTGTCTGATAATGGCCGCAACTTGGTGGAGGCTTTGGAGCTCGGGAAGCTCTCACACATTCCATGCCTAGCCCACATCTTCAACTTAGTGGTTCAGCGGTTTCTCAAAACCTACCCCAATTTGCCTGAGCTACGGGTGAAGGTGCGCCGCGCGTGTGCACATTTCCACAAGTAATCGACAGCTTAGGCAGGTCTGTCAACGCTGCAGCAGCGATTAAAATTGCCAGCTCACCGACTGTTGTGTGATGTGAGCACGCGCTGGAACTCAACGTTCCACATGTTGGCCAGGCTTTGTGAGCAGCAAAGGGCAGTAGTGAAATACCAGCTGCAACATGGTCGTCGCCTTTCCAGCCAGCTTCCGCTCTTCACAAGCAAGCAGTGGGCATGGATGTCTGACCTCTGTGAAGTTTTAAGAAACTTTGAGGAATCAACACAGATGGTGAGCGGTGATAACGCTATTATCAGCGTCACCATCCCACTTCTGTGTCTACTGAAACGCTCGCTGCTCACAATTAAGGCCGACGCTTTGCATGTGGAATAGGTGGAAATGGGGGAAGACATTACACAGTGTGATAGCCAGACCACCATCAGTTTGTCTTCTCAGCGTAATTTGGATGATAATGAGGAGGAAGAGGAGAAGCAGGAGACGGTTGCCTTTCATGGGTAGTACCCATGAAAGTTTAATTCCATCTGTTCAGTGTGGATGGGCAGAAGAGGAGGAAAAAGATGAGGAGATTGAGAGTCATACTCCTGATAACCACAGCGAAGTATTGCCTGTTGGGGCTCTGGCACACATGGCTGACTTTATGTTAGGCTGCCTTTCCCGTGACCCACGCGTTTTACACATTTTGGACAACACCAATTACTGGTTGTTCACCCTTCTTGACACCCGCTACAAAGAGAACTTCTCATTTCTCATTCCTCTGGTGGAGAGGACGAGCAAGATGGTGCAATACCAGAAGATCCATGTGGAAAAATTGCTCCCAAAATTTCCAGCTGACAACGCTGGTGTCAGAGTACGTAGTTCCTTGGGCAACCAAGGAGGGGAGACGAGGGGAACACACAGCAGTTCCAAAAGAGGCAGGGCAACACCACTCTCCAAAGCCTGGGACAGTTTCATGACACCCAGCCAGCACCCTCACTCTGATGTGCTGCCTAGTGGGAGGGAAGAGGGAAACATTTTGAAAGATGGTGAAGGAGTACGTAGCAGACTGTGTGTCATGGTCTTACCTTCTTGCTGTTCTCCTTCGTTTGACATGTGCTGGCGGCCATCTTGGTTTCTGGGTTTCTTGTAGCCTCCCATCCTGCGGCTCCTCCTTCCCACTGGGAGGAGCTGGATGCCTAGCTCATATATATAGGAGGTCTGTGGCTTCAGTTCCTTGCTTGGTCCTCCTGTGTTCACATGCTTCTAGTCTGCTGCTGCTTCTGGTTCCTGATCCTGGTTTCGTCCGACTACCCTTCTGGTTCCTGATCCTGGTTTCGTCCGACTACCCTGCTGGTTCCTGATCCTGGTTTCGTCCGACTACCCTGCTGGTTCCTGATCCTGGCTTCGTCTGACTACCCTGCTGGTTCCTGATCCTGGCTTCGTCTGACTACCCTTCTGGTTCCTGACCTCTGGCTTCGCTAAGACTCTGCTTCGGTTTCGCCATCCGTTTGGACTTTTGCTTTACAGCTTTATTTTCAATAAAGCCTTCTTATTTTCACTTATCTCTTGTTGTACGTCTGGTTCATGGTTCCGTGACATTAGGACCAAGCCATGAATTCTGACGGTACAGGGCCATCCTCGCTACCCACGCTGGTTGCCAGACTTGATCAGCAGGATCACCTGTTGGGTCGGTTCGCTGTGGCGTTGCAAACCCTGCTTGAACGCACGGCTCATTTCGCTCCCGTTGCCGATGGGTCGGTTGTCGCTCCTGGGCCCGCTCCTACTGCCGCTCCGGTTGTTGCGCCAGAGTCTACCCCGATACCTGTTGTTGCACCTGCGGTGTTTCGGGGTATGACCGGTTCTGCCCCTCTTCCACAGCGCTTTGGGGGAGAGCCAACTCAGTGCCGAGGTTTCCTTAACCAGGTGGGCATTTATTTCGAGTTGCTGCCACATGCCTTTCCTACTGAGAGATCAAAGGTGGGCTTCTTGATCTCGGACAAGGCCTTGGCCTGGGCCAGCCCCTTATGGGAGAACAACAATCCGGTGGTTGCCGAGTTTTCCGGTTTTGTTGCTTCTCTTCGGAAGGTATTCGATGTGCCGGCTCGTGCTGCCTCTGCTGCGAAGCTCCTTATGTCCATCAGACAGGGTTCACGATCCGTAGCTGAATACGCCATTGAGTTTCGTACCCTGGCAGCAGAGGTGGGCTGGAATAATGAGGCTCTGGTCGCTGCTTTCTCTCATGGTCTCTCGGATGCCTTGAAGGATGAGGTTGCAGCTAAGGACCTACCAGTGGAGCTCGAGTCTCTTATTTCTTTCCTGATTTTGATTGACACCAGACTCAGGGAGAGACCTTCCTTTAAGGAGAGCCTGCGGAGGTTTTCTAACAGATTGGCGCCTACGTTTGCTGTCCCACCCGTGCCTCCCTCTCCTCCCACGCCTCCTGGGGATGACTTGTCTGTTGGTGAACCCATGCAGCTGGGGTTTGCTCGCCTGTCCGAGGGGGAGAGGGTACTCCGGAGACGCGAGGGCCGATGCATGTACTGTGGTCTCGGTGGGCATTTTCTGTTGGCATGTCCGAACCGTCCGGGAAACGCTCGCACCTGAGATCCTGTCGGGGGCAGATCTTGGGTGGAGTCTCCTCGTCCCCGGTTTCCCGTGTTGACAAACCACTGATCACTGTTGTCCTCTCCTGGGTCGGGGGCTCGGTGACGACCCAGGCGTTGGTGGACTCTGGTGCTGGTGGTTTGTTCATTGATAAGGTGTTCGCTGCCGCCAATTCCATTCCTCTGCAGGCTCGAGGTTCCCCACTGGCTCTTGAGGCGATAGACGGCAGACCCCTTCTGCCGCCACACGTGACTCATGAGACCCTTCCAGTGGGGATAGCCATTGGTGCCATTCACAGAGAGTCGGTCTGCCTCCAGGTTATTTCGTCTCCACACTACTCGGTGGTCTTGGGTTACCCCGGGCTCCGGAAGCATAATCCGACTTTCGATTGGAGATCGGCCGAGATCCTCTCGTGGTCACCGCAGTGTGGGGCTAGTTGCATCCATGGGTCTGTCAAGTTGCTGTGTACTTCCTCGGACTCTCTGTTGCCTCCTGAATACGAGGAGTACCGGGATGTATTCGATAAGGTGCGCGCGGTTGCCCTACCTCCGCACCGCCCATACGATTGTGCCATAGAGTTACAATCTGGTGCCGTTCCTCCTCGTGGCAAGGTCTATCCACTGTCGGTAGCGGAGAATGAGGCCATGGAGGAGTACGTGAGGGAGGCGCTTTCACGCGGACACATTCGCAAATCCTCGTCCCCGGCAGGGGCTGGATTTTTCTTTGTGAAAAAGAAGGGCGGTGAGTTGAGGCCTTGCATCGATTACAGGGGTCTCAATCGCATCACGATCAAGAACGCTTACCCGATACCCTTGATTTCCGAGCTGTTCGATCGCCTTAAAGGGGCCACAGTCTTTACCAAACTCGACCTGAGGGCAGCATATAACCTGGTAAGGATCAAGGCGGGCGATGAGTGGAAGACCGCGTTTAACACCAGGACCGGTCATTATGAATCCTTAGTTATGCCCTTTGGGTTGTGCAATGCGCCCGCAGTCTTTCAGGAATTCATCAACGATGTTTTCCGTGACCTGTTGCAGCAGTGTGTGGTGGTCTATTTGGATGACATCTTGGTATATTCTGAATCCATGGAGGCCCACATTCTGGATGTCAGACGAGTGTTGCAACGGTTACGAGAGAACAAGCTGTTCGGTAAGCTTGAGAAATGCGAATTTCACCGATCCCAGGTAACCTTCTTAGGTTACATCATTTCCGCTGAGGGGTTCTCCATGGATCCTAAAAAGGTTTCGGCTGTCTTACAGTGGCCCCAGCCCAGTGGTCTTCGTTCCCTGCAGCGCTTTTTGGGCTTCGCCAATTATTATCGGAAGTTCATCAGGGACTTTTCCATGCTAGCCAAGCCTCTCACGGATCTGACCAGGAAGGGCAGTAATTCCCAGGTCTGGCCGCTCGAGGCCATCCGAGCTTTTGAGGCTCTAAAGTCCGCCTTTGTGTCGGCTCCGATTCTGTCGCATCCCAACCCTGGGTTGCCCTTTGTCCTCGAGGTGGACGCGTCTGAGACGGGAGTAGGCGCCCTTCTGTCTCAGCGTAGAACACCAGAGGGTCCTCTGCTTCCTTGTGGGTTTTACTCCCGGAAACTGTCTTCCGCGGAGTGCAACTATCAGATTGGTGACAGGGAGTTATTGGCCATCGTGCAGGCCCTTAAAGAATGGAGGCACTTGCTCGAGGGTTCGGTGGTTCCGGTCCTCATCCTGACGGACCACAAGAATCTGACCTACCTTTCTGAGGCCAAGAGATTGACACCACGTCAGGCCAGATGGGCCCTGTTCTTGTCACGTTTTAATTACGTGGTCTCCTACCTACCCGGTTCCAAGAACATCAGGGCGGATGCCTTATCACGGCAGTACTCCGAGCTGTCCAGGGAGGAGTCGATTCCGACTTCGGTCATACCTCCGAATCAGATCTTGGCCGCCATTCGCACCAGCCTGACCTCTCCCCTGGGTGAGCAGATTTTGGCGGCTCAATCTGGTGCTCCCTCTGGGAGACCCAACGGCAGATGTTTTGTGCCTGAGGAGTTGCGCACTCGGTTGTTGCGAACCTACCATAACTCCAAGACCGCGGGGCATCCTGGAAAGAATCAGCTGTCCTGGGCTGTTTCACGTCTGTTATGGTGTCCTTCCCTATGTTCCGACATCGCCGCATATGTAGCGGCATGCTCCGTTTGTGCCCAGAGTAAGTCCCCTCGGCACCTTCCATTGGGCCTTCTGCAACCCATAGCCACCGGGGAGCGCCCATGGTCACATCTGGGGATGGATTTCATTGTGGACCTCCCTGCATCCCGAGGCCATACGGTCATTCTCATGATTGTGGATCGGTTTTCCAAAATGTGACACTGTGTTCCTCTCAAGAAGTTACCCTCTGCACAAGAGTTGGCCACGATTTTTGCCAGGGAGGTCTTCCGGTTGCACGGTTTGCCCAAGGAGATTGTGTCGGATTGGGGGAGTCAGTTTGTGTCCAGGTTCTGGCGCGCCTTTTGCTCCCAGTTGGGGATTCATCTCTCCTTCTCCTCGGCCTACCACCCTCAGTCCAATGGGGCCGCAGAACGATCCAATCAGGCCTTGGAGCAATTCCTTCGTTGCTATGTCTCCGATCACCAAGACAATTGGGTTGACCTCCTGCCTTGGGCTGAGTTTGCCAGGAACACGGCGGTGAACTCTTCCTCTGGGACGTCTCCCTTCATGGCCAATTACGGGTTCCAACCTGCCGTGTTACCGGAGGTATTCTCTCCCCAGGATATTCCGGCTGTGGAGGATCACCTTTCCGTCCTACGTGCTTCTTGGGTACTCATCCAGAAGTCCCTTGAGGTCTCTGCGCAGCGCCAGAGACTCCAGGCTGATCGCAGACGAGCGCCTGCTCCTTCCTACCAGGTCGGAGACCGTGTATGGTTGTCCACCCGCAACCTCAACCTTCGAGTGCCCACTCCCAAGCTGGCGCCTCGCTTTGTTGGTCCCTTCCGAGTGCTTCGCAGGGTAAACCCGATAGCCTATGCCCTTGCGCTTCCTCCTGGCATGCGGATCTCCAACGTGTTTCATGTCTCCCTGTTGAAGCCACTGGTGTGTAATCGTTTCACTTCCTCGGTTCCTCGGCCTCGTCCGGTCCAAGTGGGTAATCGTGAGGAGTATGAGGTGAGCAATATCCTGGACTCACGCCTGGTCCGCGGTCGGGTGCAGTTTTTGGTCCATTGGCGTGGTTATGGTCCAGAGGAGCGTTCCTGGGTTCCCTCCGCAGATGTCCATGCTCCTGCCTTGCTCCGAGCCTTCCACGCACGCTTCCCTCAGAAACCGTTCTTTACTCCGCGGAGGAGGGGCCCTTGAGGGGGAGGTACTGTCATGGTCTTACCTTCTTGCTGTTCTCCTTCGTTTGACATGTGCTGGCAGCCATCTTGGTTTCTGGGTTTCTTGTAGCCTCCCATCCTGCGGCTCCTCCTTCCCACTGGGAGGAGCTGGATGCCTAGCTCATATATATAGGAGGTCTGTGGCTTCAGTTCCTTGCTTGGTCCTCCTGTGTTCACATGCTTCTAGTCTGCTGCTGCTTCTGGTTCCTGATCCTGGTTTCGTCCGACTACCCTTCTGGTTCCTGATCCTGGTTTCGTCCGACTACCCTGCTGGTTCCTGATCCTGGTTTCGTCCGACTACCCTGCTGGTTCCTGATCCTGGCTTCGTCTGACTACCCTGCTGGTTCCTGATCCTGGCTTCGTCTGACTACCCTTCTGGTTCCTGACCTCTGGCTTCGCTAAGACTCTGCTTCGGTTTCGCCATCCGTTTGGACTTTTGCTTTACAGCTTTATTTTCAATAAAGCCTTCTTATTTTCACTTATCTCTTGTTGTATGTCTGGTTCATGGTTCCGTGACACTGTGTCAACGTCCTCAATGATCCTTCTGTGCCTTACAACTACTGGGTGTCCAAGCTTGACACGTAGCATGAACTGGCACTCTATGCCTTGAAGGTGCTGGCCTGCCCTGCCACCAGCGTTTTGTCAGAGCGGGTATTTAGTGCTGCTGGGGGCATAATAACTGATAAGTGCATCCACCTGTTAACTGAAAATGCTGACAGGTTGACTCTTATAAAAATGAACAAGGCCTGGATTGCCCCGACTTCTTTACTCCACCAGAGGAAAGCGGCTGAACATAAAGGCACTTTAAATGTGTATTTTATAATGTACTGAATACACTGTATTCCCATGCACTCATTCTACCATAAAAAATTGTATATGGTTCAATCTTCTTTTTCTCCAGCTCACATGTAATGTTTTAGAGGTTCAGCTCACCAGCAGGCCATCACCTACAATCTTTTAGAGGGTTAGCTCACAAGCAGGCCCTCAACCAAAATGTTTACTGGGTCAGCTCACCAGCAGGGCCTCACCTACAATCTTTTAGAGGGTCAGCTCACCAGCAGGCCCTCGCATCTAATGTTTTGATGGTCAGCTCACCAGCAGGCCCTAAAAAATAATGTTTTAGAGGGTCAGCTCACCAGCAGGCCCTCACCTACAATCTTTTAGAGGGTCAGCTCATCTGTAGTCCCTTGCATATAATGTTTTTGAGGGTCAGCTCACCAGCAGGCCCTCAACCATAATGTTTTACAGGGTCAGCTCGCCAGAAGGCCCTCGCCCATAATTTTTTCAATGGTCAGCTCAGCAGCAGGCACTCGCCTATAACTTTTTCGATGCTCAGATCAGCAGCAGGCACTCGCCCCTAATGTTTTAGAGATTCAGCTTTGCAGCAGACCTTCACCCCTAATGTTTTAGATGGTCAGCTCAGCAGCAGGCCCTCGCCTGTAATGTTTTAGAAGGTCACCAGCAGGCCCTTGCTCCAAATGTTTTTGAGGGTCACCCGAATGCTATCAATCATAATTTTTCAAGGGTGTATGATGACCTCCTTTATGTGTAATAAAGGGTGAATTGGAGTGTCGGTTTCTTGTAATTTTTAAAAGCTCTTTCACTTCGTACATAGACTTTATGAGTGTAGGAGTCCCACTACCCGAGCAATTGTACCACAATGTGACTGAGGCCATCCTTTATGTGATATACAGTTTTTATCAGAGTGCCTCTTCCTTGTAATTTTTGGCAGCACTTGCACTTTATATACAAGTAAATATACAGGAAAGAATGTTTCCTAACAATTTTTCCTCTCAAATCAACTTTATCTTCTGTTTTGTGAGTATTAGTTTCAATCTGTAAAAGTGGCGTACTACTCGGACGACATCGTTCCCAGCAGTGACCTGGGAGTCCAAGATGCATCCAGACATCCTCACCATGCTGTTCCCAAACCATTTTGGTGGGGTTTCCATCAATTTCTGATCTTTTCCTATGAACCAGACACCCACCCCTCTTCAGAGCAGGGGGTGCGTGGTTTAATGCTCGGGTTCTCCCATTGTATTCCATTGTAGCTCGAGCATTCCGAGGTGTTGGATCCGAGCACCCGAACACCCAAGCACTTTGGTGCTCGATCAACACTAGTGGTGGAGCCTTGACTGCCTGAAATTGGGTGCATGTCACTGGGTGATGCAGCGGTTTCTGTGGCAGGCTGAACAACCACATCGGAGCCACGGTTCACCCAGGCCACTTTCTGGTGACATTGCATATGACGCATGGCCATGGTGCCAACATTGGCACCCTGGCCACGCTTCACCTTCTGCCCACAGATTCTACATGTGGCCATGTTCACCTCCGCCGGTGGCTTAACAGAAACTTCCACACCGCCAAGTAGGTGATTTGACCCCAACACTATATACTGACTGACTGCTACTGCCGCTGCTTCTGCGAACCCGTGCACCACTACTTTCCTGGTAGGAAAGCTCCTGTGAAGCTGATGGTCTACCCCGGGCAGGTTTGGCTCCCGACCTACCACTGCTGGCTCCCTGCTGACTCCTGGCCATGCTAGCGACTTGCTGGCTATGCCGCTGCCTTGCGGGCTAGCTGCCACCCTCTTCTCCTGATGATGATGAAGCCCCTAATTCACTCAACTCCCAAGTGCGATCAGCTACATCATCATCATCGAGTACTGTCTGCACATCACTGATGTCCTCCTCAACGGTCTCTGGGTCAGGAGCCTGACCGCTCGTAACACCATCTCCAACGCCACTCTCCTCATCACTACTTGCCTGCCTACTGGAGGAAGTGGCGGATGTCTCCTCCGCATCTTGGCTGGCCAGTAGCTGTTGACTGTTCACTAGTAGCTAGTCCAGGCTGTATAGTGGAGCTGAGGGCACAGCATATAATACTTCTTTGGCTGAGGGAACAGAAAAGAACAGAGGCAGGTTGAGAACAGGTGAGGGCACAGGGCCTGCTCCCGGGCCATGCAAACTAAGGGATGTGTCTGACGAGCCCACCGACTCTTGGCTGGGGGTATCTAATGTCACTTGGGATGAAGTGAATGACCGAGTCAACCATACAAGAACCTCTGGGTTGCTGGTCAAGACATGACCGCGAGATGACACCGGGAGGTCAGGCCTATCGCTGCGACTCCTGCTGCCACGCCCCCTTACTCTGCTGCGACCTGTGCCTGCGCCAGAAACATTTAGGCCTCTGCCATTCAAATGTGCAGGGCCTGGCACGTCTCTGTCTGAAATACTGTTAGATCAAATAAATAAATAAAAACTGAAATTAAAACACCCCAAAAAAAAGTCTTCAATTTTCTCACTTCACCACACAACGGCTAATAAGCCCTTTTTTCCCCGACTAATACGTGCCAAAAAGGGTTTTGGAACATATAACTGCACCACTGAACGGCAAATAGGCCCTTATTTTTTTCCACTTATACACACCACAAAAGGCGTTAGAACATATAACTGCACCGCTGAACGGCAAATATATGTTTTTTGTGCCACTAATTCAAGCCAAAAAGGGCTTTAGAACATATAACTGCATCGCTGAACGGCAAATATATATATATATTTTTTGCCACTAATATACGCCAAAATGGGCTTTAAAATATATAACTGCACAGTCGAACAACAAATATACTGTATATTTTTTGCCACTAATGCACGCCAAAAAAGGGCTATATTTTTCTCACTTCACCACACAATGGCAAAAACTTTGTTTTGTGCCACTACAACACGTAAATAGGGTTTTAGAACATATAACTGTACCGCTGAACAGCAAATATATTTTTTGCGACTAATAAATAGTGATGGACGAACATGGTCCGGGACATTTCGCGAACGTGCGTTCGCGATCAAATGTTTGCGTACCGCACGTTCACGGCGGGCTCCATTAACTTTAATGGCAGGCGAAAATTAAAAACCTTCAGGTCATATTTGCAGCCAACAAACACTTACTAGAAGTGAACAAATAGTCCCACAAAATGGACAGTGACATACCAGAGGGGGATCAATGGCAAAAATTTCCACAAAAAATATGCATTTTAATCAGGGGCCATTTTTATGTGTCTTAACCACCTCCCATCCGCCCATAGACTAAAAACATCCAAGAGGTGGTTCTCTATCTCTGAATGGACTTTCCTGAACGTCCATTCAGAGACTGCAGCTGCACGCTAATCGTGCAGCTGCAGATTGGGTTGCCCGCTGTCAGTGACAGCAGGGCAACCCTTAGAGAAGGCAGGGACAGTTCCAAGGTGTTGCTGTGTATACAGAGCTATGCGCTTCCTGTTCCCGCCCGGCGGTCATGTGACCGTCGGGGCCGGATAATGCAGGAGCTGTCGGTTCTTTCACAGACCTCGATCAGCCCTGCACTGAGGCTGTACAGCTCTGTATAGTGCTGTACAGCCTCTCTGGGGGATGTATTTCTCCTGTAACTGGGGCTACTATGTCAGCCCCAGTTATAGGAGAAATCAATAGTGAAAAAAAAAAGTGAAGTTAAATGTCCCCCAGAAGTCTTTTCTTTTCTTTTTAAAATCTTTTTATTGATTTTGTAACAGGTGTAAAATATTACAATCAGTGGTATGCAAAGCATATTTTGTACATTGAACAATTAATGCTTAGATACAGTGTAATAAGATCCGGTACAAGTAAGCAAATACAAGAAAAGGGCAATAGCAGAAAACGATGCAACACCGTCATGATCGTATGAAACCTCAGAGAGCTGCGAGAGGGAGTTACCTAGGCAATTAACAAGTCCAAGGACCAAGAGCCCTGAAAAAGGGGAACAGTGTAGAGCACCAGTTCTTGTAGAAATTTTGGCATAGAAAATAGCACATACCATTCTTATATATACATATTGATGGTTAATACCAAATTGGGAGCATATTTCAATGAGGTAAGTAACCAGAAATTGAACTAATAAAAAAAAAACAATGACAAAGGGCAGAGGGGGTAAAGGGAGGGGGGGGGAAGGAGGGGAGGTGTATCTGACAAGGTGTATATGAAAATCATAATCTTTGAGTCCAGAGCTAAGCAAGCGGACGAGTAAGGTCTTGGAGTAGTGGCCAGGCAACCAGCAGTATTGTAGGGGCAAGGTTATGTATATGTCAGCCTCGTGCAAGATCTTCACTTCAAGTGGGTAAGTGGGAGTCAGTATTACGGAGCAGAGGACAGCGGCAGTCCAGCTCCTTACCGACGCTTCATTCGGCGGGTGCGTTCCAGCGTGGAACGCGCGCGCTTCCTGTTCCTGGTCGCCAGCCGATCTCCTTACCTTCCTGGCGGCTGGCGGCATGGCGGCGGCGTGCGTTCCACGGTGGAGCGCATGCGGCCTTCGCTACACTGGGGGGGGTGGGGGGCCGTGGTTGGCCGGCTCCTTCTGGCACGGGGACGGCGCACGGAGGTGTGCATTCCAGGGTGGAGCGCACGTGCCTTCCGGCGCATAAGGGATGTGTCCCTTACCCCCTGGCCGGGCTCCGTGGCTGCTGTGTCGGCTTGCGTTCCACGGTAGAGCACAGGCACACAGGCAGCCAGGCCTAAGCGAGGGGGGGGGGGGTTAGCTGGCACAGGTCGGTGGTTCTTCTGTAAATCTTGCTCCTCATACATTTTACATAGGTCACTATTCCACCAATGGGTCCCGCTACAGTTCTTCCACTTGTTAAACCGCACAAGCTAGTAGCCAGACTGCTGCAACACATCAATTCATAGGGGACATGGGATCTCCAGGTCACTGCGAGGCCCTGGCCTTCGCTAGTGGTGGGCCCCTTGGACATGAGCACCTGTCCGGGGGGAGCGGCGTGCGTCCCTAGGGGAGCTGCCTGCTAACCACTCCAGTTCCGCTCCGGGGGGGGGGAGTTGGCTCGGCCTCCACAAGGTCCTTGGCTGCAGACCGCTATCCCATGGCATTGTAACGATAAAAAAAAAAAAAAAAAAAAAACGTATTTAAGAAAAAAAAAAAAAAACGTGCAGGACTCGCCCTGCTTCATTCGCACTTTCTGGCACCTGGTCACGCCCAGGATTGTCTTGTCTTTCTGGTTCGCCCAGGCCACTGTTGTCATCATGTCATAGCCACTTAGTTTGTCTCCAGGGCGCTTTCGGGGGTCTTGTCACAGTTCTTGTCTTGTCACATTGTCTCCCCTGGTTCGCCCAGGGCACGGTACATCCCTGGTAAGCCCAAGTCTTCATGTTTTCTTCTCTAACACATCGGTTTCACGCACCTGTCCACTGACTTATCCGGGTTGTTTTTCTAAGGGGCCATCCTTCGGCTGCTCCCCTGGTCGTTCTTCGCTTTCCATGGCTCTAAGGTTCACCATGTCAGTCTGCCGCCCTTCGCGGGCTGCTGCTACGCCAGCCTCTATCTCATGGCTACGCGCCTTCTCTTCTGTCAACCGCCTGGTACGCTCAGACGGCCTTCTCCGGTCAAGTATCCAGTCCGATATGCTCAGATGGTTACTTGGCCTAGGGGTGCGCCCCATCCTGGCCAGTTCGCCTGGTTCTAACAGGTATGGGGTCACCCGTTTTTTTCTGCACTTTCAAATTTTCGCCTGTTGCTTTTATTTTCAGGGTTTTCCTATTTTTCGTTCCTATCGGTCCTATACAGGTAAGTTCGCACTGACTCCGTCGGTGTACCTGTCAGATCTATGTTTACGTTTTAAATTTTTTTCCCTTCGTCTGTCCGGCTAGGTCAGGTTCTACTAAGCCGTGTTACGGGTTCTTATTCCGGTACGTGTTTCTCTATCGTGCACCACTTCTAATACCGTTCCATCATCACCCTCTCTTTTTTTTTTCTTTTTTTTTCTCCCTTTATTTGTCACGCCTTTTGTTTTCAAACAGCGCTGCTATGTCTCAAGCTTCGGATATGGATGACAGCCTGTCTGTCTCCGGGTCGGTCATGTCAGGCCAGACGGGTCCATCATCCCTTCGGAGTTGGACCATACCAAAGCTATTGGCAGAGCTGAACCGAAGAGGCATCCCGCACCCGGCCACCGCAAGGAACGCAGAGCTGTACAAGCTTCTCATGACCAACTCCAGCACTTCGGCAGTGCAGTAAGAGACGTCCTCCATCCAGTTATCACTGGTACAGCTACAATCGACCCTAAACTCCTTGGTCGACTCGGTAGCAGACGTCCGGGCAAGGGTATCGGAGCTGGAATCCCGGCCACCCATGGCGCCCCCGGCACCCGTCCCGCTGATTGCACCATCCACATTGGGTTGGCTGGCTCCAGGTACGCCCAGACTCATTCCCCAGGTGTCCCCCTCACACTTCATTCCCGACAACCTCAAGAGGGACATTCTGGCAGGGAAGGATGTTAATCTGGCGTCGATCCTCCTTGCCGCTCAAGATGTGCCCGAGAACAGGGTCATCAACTGTGGGGATGTGTCTGTGGTCATCAGGGCCAAGGACTCGCGGCTTAACCGCAAGTTGACGATCCCCGAGTTTGTCTTGGCTTTCAGCCTCTTCAAAGACATTATCTGCACCGCACAGCCGGAGAGGAGAGAAGAGCTGGACAGCTACTTATACCTGGTCACTGACCTGGGTCACAAGTATGGTGGTTCTGCCTTCTACGACTACCATCGTTCCTTTTCGACTAAGGCGGCGGCAGCGTTGGCACAGTTCCAGTATGTCACCAGCTGGTCCTTAATTGACACGGAGCTCTTCTGTCGTCACTTCACTGGCCTCAGGGCACCCAACTGTGCGACGTGTCAATCCATTTTCCACTCATCTGAATGGTGCCCGAATAGCGCCCACCCGTCTCAGGACAGGGCCCTCCCGGGAACCTCCGGGTCTCTACCGTCTAACCCCTCCACTGACAAACTGGGCAGACCCATTGTCTACTTGGGAAGAAGCCAGGTCTGCAATAATTTCAACTCAGGAGGGTGCTCTTATGCCAGCTGCAGATCCCTCCACGTCTGCTCCCTGTGCTTCAGGGCCCATCCGCGGTCCGCCTGCCCCAAAAAGTCGGCTAAAGGGTCCTGACTAACTGACGTCAACGTGGACCTCTTGGCGGCTCTCCTTCAGGATCACCATGATCAGGACTTTGTGGCGTTCCTGTTGGCAGGCTTCCGGCAGGGGTTCCACACAGGGCTCATCACGCTGCCACAGGTTCCCTGGGAAGGCAGGAATCTGCTGTCCGCCACCCTGGACCCTCCAGCAAATAGCGAGTTGCTCCAGTCTGAGGTGGCTAAAGGGTTTCTCATAGGCCCTTTCCCACTCATTCCGTTTGCTTCATGGCGCATCAATCCCATCGGCTTAGTATCCAAAAAAAAATACCAATAAAAAAAGGTTGATTTATGACCTGTCCGCCCCTCATGTTTCCGGAATTCCTAGCCTCAATTCCCTGATTCCCTCGGAGGAATTTGCCATGCGTTACTCCTCAGTGGACGACGCAATTCAGGCCATCCTGTTGCATGGTAGGGGCGCTTGGTTGGCAAAGGTTGACATCGCCGATGCGTTCAAGCTCCTTCCCATCCAACCTCAGTTGTGGCAGTTCTACAGCATCGAGTGGGCCGGTCAGTATTTTTTCGCCAACAGACTTACGTTTGGATCCAAGAGTAGCCCCTGGTTATTCGACCAACTGGCCAAAGCGCTACATTGGATCTTGGTCCATCACGGTGGCCTCCGGTCAGTCATCCACTACCTCGATGACTTTCTGGTCGTGGAAGACCCGCAGGGCGGGTCTGGCATTCTCACCGTCCTCCTGGAGATGTTCGCCAGTCTGGCTGTTCCGGTCGCGGAGTCCAAGACGGAGGGTCCCGCCACGAGGGTCTCATTCCTGGGCATCCTCCTGGATTCGGTTCTATTGCAGGCCAGCCTCCCGGAAGAGAAACTCGCTCAGTGTCGGGAGGTCATTTCCCAGGCGGCTTCCTCGGGGTGCCTCACTAGAGTCGAGTTGCAATCTCTTCTGGGCCGGCTCAATTTTGCCTCTAGGATCATGTCCCAGGGGAGGACTTTCGTGTCGAGGCTGCTCCAGCTTCTTCCCTCAGCGCCTGAGCAGGACAGCATCATCCGGTTGAATGGCCAGGCCATGGCAGACCTGGCCATGTGGGAATTGTTCCTGTCCCGATGGAACGGCGTCTCCTTCTTTGTGTCTCCGTGGTCACCCTCCTGCCCAACTATTCTTTCAGACGACGCTGCATCCTGCGGTTACGCGGCCATTTGGGGTCCCTGTTGGCTAGCTGACCATTGGCCCATTTCAGTCCTAGAGGATGCCGAGTCCATCCGCACCTCCTCCCTGTTGGAGTTGTACCCCATTGTCGCAGCTGCTCAGGCATGGGGTCACCTCTGGGCTAACTTGCCGGTGATGTTCGTGACGGACAATCAGGCCTTGGTCGACATCTTAGCCAAGGGCAGGGCCAAGTCCCCCAAAATCATGGCACTATTGCGCCAGCTGGTTTGGCTGGCCCTGTCACACAACTTTCATGTGCATTGTAGCCACATTCCGGGTCAGCAAAATGTGGCAGCTGACGCACTATTACGGTTTAATTTCACCCTCTTTTTTCAGGTCATGTCGGAGGCCGAGCCGCTCAGATATCCCACCCCGGCTTTCAGTTCCCTGACAATGGACTAGGCATGCTCATCTCTTCGGCAAGAGACCTGGCGCAGCAGTCCCTCGCCCCCAATACGGCCAGGAACTATCTTTCAGGCCTAAGAACCTTCCAGGAGTTTTCGCGTCTGCACCCGCAGGGTGGCCTGGCGGACATTCCTTACATCATGGCCTTCATTGCCCATTGTCATCACCAGTTACATCTCTCCTACAATACTATTAAGTTGTACCTGGCGGGCGTCCAACACCACACCATGCTCCGCAACCCAGGGGGTGGCTCCATTTTTTCTGCGCACGCGATTAAGGCCACCTTGCGAGGGGTCCAGAAGGGTAGGGCCAATCCCCCGTCCCGTAGACAGGGCGTCACTTGGGAGATGTTACGGAGGTTGTCTTCAGCCTTGGATAGTGCTCCTTTTGGGCCCTTCTCCAGCTCGGTCTTTAAAGCAGCTATGTATTTGGGCTTTTACGGCTTCCTTAGGCCAGGCGAGTTCACTTGCAGTGTGGCAGGACGGTGCAGTCTGCACAGAGAACAGCCGGTGCGGAATCAAGACCATTACACGCTGAAGTTAATTTCCACCAAAACTAGCCAAACAGGTCCCCCGGTGGAGGTTTAGTTTTTTCCGACTGGTAATAGATGGTGCCCGGTACAGGTGTTTGGCCAGCTCATGCTTGCCATCCAGGATGCTCCCCCTCACAGCCCTCTACTATCACATCTTGATGGCGCTCTCACCGCAGCACAGTTCATTAGCCACATCCGCACGGTTGCTGCTGGCTTGGGGTTTGACCCCGGCGCTATATCCGGTCATTCCTTCCGCATTGGAGCGGCTTCCGCGGCTTCCCGGCATGGGGTCCCCGCCCATGTCATCCGAAAGATGGGAAGGTGGCGTTCGTCTTGCTTCACCAGATACATACCTAACCCCCAGGTGGAGATTTTGCAGGCGTTTCGGTCACTGGTATTATAAGGTAATAAGTCTTGTACTTAACTATCTTGGTTTCCTTTTTGCCCCCTTTTAGACTGCTCTCGTACCCGTCTCCAGGCACACCCCAGCCGGTTTAGGTTCAAGGCAGGCACACTGCCCAAGTTCGTATTTTAGCCACGACCACAAGTTGGTAAGGCTGAAGTTCAGCCTGCATTTGTGGGAGGGGCTTGAGCCTTTATAAGCCCCCTCTTCCCTCACCTTAGTAGGCGTTCCGGTTCATGGACCCACCCACCCATTCCCTTTATTCCAAGGGTCCTCCTTTAGGGCAGCCCCCTTTTAGGCTGCTCTCGTACCCGGCTCCAGGCACACCCCAGCCGGTTTAGGTTCAAGGCAGGCACACTGCCCAAGTTCGTATTTTAGCCACGACCACAACTAGGAAATAGACCTTCTTTTAGTTCGAGGATATCTCTTATTAGCTTGAAAACTAAATCCCAAAAGATTTTAATTTTGGGGCACGTCCACCAGATATGTAAAAAGGAGCCTTTTTCTGAAAGACATCTCCAGCAACTGTTCGATGTATCACCATACATCATACTCAGTTTCACTGGGGTTAAGTACCACCTTGTGAGGACTTTGTATGCATTTTCTTGTATAGTCACACATCTAGAAATAATCTTGGGAGTGCTCAAAACAATCTGAGTTACTCTTTCGGAGAATTTCACATCCAAATCTCTCTCCCATTCCTTTATGAAGTAAAGGGAGGAAGAGTATTCTAATGGCAATAGGTTCCTAGATACAATGAAGATAATCCTCGTCGGGTATTGGGTTTGCGAAACAAGTCTTTCAAACGATGTTAATGTCGGGGATACTTGGTTCCTTTTTAGAATAGAGCTAGTAACAGATTTCAGACAAGTAAATTGTATCTGGTTAAAGTTATTTAGTTTAAATTTCGCTATTAAGGAAGCGGAGTCTAGAAAGGTACCTTTATTGTCTAGTAACTCGTCTACTGGTAGGGTGGAATTTCGTATTTGAGGGGGTAAGATGTTGAAACTGACTGTGTTAAGACTAAGGCAGTCTTTAATAGTCATAAGAGGGGAGGGGTAGGTCAAACAAGTTCCTCTTATATCTGGATTTTTCCATATCGACAGGGTAGTTGACGCCAGTGAATCTCCTGTAATTGGTTGAGGAGCCTTTCCAGGTTCCGATAATAACAAGGGTCTGATAGGTCAACCAACCAGCTTTTCGTCCCCCAGAGGTCTTGTATGACCTTAACCACCTCCGGACCGCCAAACGCAGCGACGCGTCCTGGAGGTGGTTGATTTATTCCTCCTGGACGCATATACGCGTCCTCTCGCGATAGCCGAGATTTCCTGTGAACGCGTGCACACAGGCGCGCGCGTTCACAGGATCGGAAGGTAAGCGAGTGGATCTCCAGCCTGCCAGCAGCGATCGTTCGCTGGCAGGCTGGAGATGCGATTTTTTTAACCCCTAACAGGTATATTAGACGCTGTTTTGATAACAGCGTCTAATATACCTGCTACCTGGTCCTCTGGTGGTCCCTTTTGCTTGGATCGACCACCAGAGGACACAGGTAGCTCAGTAATATGTAGCACCAAACACCACACCACAGTACACCCCCCCTGTCACTTATTAACCCCTTATTAACCCCTGATCACCCCTGATCACTCCGTATAGACTCCCTGATCACCCCCCTGTCATTGATCACCCCCCTGTAAGGCTCCATTCAGACGTCCGTATGATTTTTACGGATCCACTGATACATGGATCGGATCCGCAAAACACATACGGACGTCTGAATGGAGCCTTACAGGGGAGTGATCAATGACGGGGGTGATCACCCCATATAGACTCCCTGATCACCCCCCTGTCATTGATCACCCCCCTGTCATTGACACCCCCCTGTAAGGCTGCATTCAGATGTCCGTTGTTTTTTACGGATCCACGGATACATGGATCGGATCCGCAAAACACATACAGGCGTCTGAATGGAGCCTTACAGGGGGGTGATCACCCCATATAGACTCCCTGATCACCCCCCTGTCATTGATCACCCCCTTGTAAGGCTCCATTCAGACGTCCGTATGATTTTTACGGATCCACTGATACATGGATCGGATCAACAAAACACATACAGACGTCTGAATGGAGCCTTACAGGGGGGTGATCAATGACGGGGGTGATCACCCCATATAGACTCCCTGATCACCCCCATGTCATTGATCACCCCCATGTCATTGATCACACCCCTGTAAGGCTGCATTCAGATGTCCGTATGATTTTTACGGATCCACTGATACATGGATCGGATCCGCAAAACACATACGGACATCTGAATGGAGCCTTATAGGGGGTGATCAATGACAGGGGGGTGATCACCCCATATAGACTCCCTGATCACCCCCCTGTCATTGATCAACCCCCTGTCATTGATCACCCCCCTGTAAGGCTGCATTCAGATGTCCGTATGATTTTTACGGATCCACTGATACATGGATCGGATCCGCAAAACACATACGGACATCTGAATGGAGCCTTATAGGGGGGTGATCAATGACAGGGGGGTGATCACCCCATATAGACTCCCTGATCAC